>NC_042494.1:170068049-170072375 GCF_005508785.2 Acyrthosiphon pisum | reverse complement strand
ATAGTACTAATTTAATGTTTTTCACTGCGTATCATTATCTGTTCTACATTTTTACATATATTATTTTCTAAACATAATTTATAATCATCATGGGTTATATTATTCTTAACTATATTTTTCTTTACTCCTTTAGCTTTCCTAATACCTTTATTTGAAGCAAATAATTTAATTGAATAAGACTTTGAAGCAAGTCCAATAAAACTTTCTATAATCTTTCCATTTCATCTTTAAACTTTCCCATTACTTTATTATTAATCTGAGGTATACCATAAACATTATGTTTCTCATAATCAGATGTATCATATTCATCAATATTCGCTTTCATATCCTCATATAAATCTAATGTTTTAATTTCGCACACTAATGAATCAGTATCACCATATAATAATTTAATTTTATCTCCATATCTTTCTTTCAGTTTATAAAAATAATCATACATCAAAATTTTTGAACTCTCCAAAATACTGTAATATTCTCGATGTTGGGCTGGTCAGATTAATATTCTGATAGCCGTTAACTACGAGTATATTATGATTTTGCAGGAAGCGAGACCGCTCGTGTTGATGATGAAGTTGTTGACAGGGTAGTTATAAATGAATGTACACAGATGAAAGATACTTTGTAGTTTTATTTAAATGCTCTTCAGTAATAAATGACAAGTTACTACACAGAGTGACGTGAAGGTGCTTGTTGTGCTCTGGAGTAGACACGTCTGAATACAGGCTGTTTCAGGCTCCCTTTTATATTCGGGTCCCTGCTCCCCCTGCCTATCGGTTCGCTATCTTGTCTCTACCGGATGCGATCCGTGTGACCATCGACTCAACCTACGCATTTGCAATATTCCTATCTAATCTGAGTATTCGTTATAATGTGTTGACAGCTAATTAATTATCTGTGTTGTTGTGCAGAAAGTCATCTCTTCTGCGAATTACTAATAGTTTATCAGTTAACACATCCTGGTCTATAGGTTGCGTACATATACGTATATTCGCATATCTACTTGTGGCATTGGCAATCCCCATATCCTGTCAATAGATACGTGATTTATGTGTTTAGAAAATATGACTCGCGAATAACTACTCGGTTATTTTGACTATATAATTAACCCTTTAACCTTTTGTTGTGTTTGCGTATTTGCAATTTGACTATTGCCAAATTGTTTAAGGAGGTCGTTTACCTAATCGCTTATGCCGAATTTAACTATTTATATATAATGATATTTATGTGTTACGAGTAAACGGTTACTATCCGTTACAATACATATACATAGACTATATACATAGACTGATTAAAATTAATTTCTGTTTTGCTCATTTCAACAGCAGACAAATTTTTACCAAAAAATGTAGACTTTTTAAAATTCGGTTTAGAAACATATTTTGTATATTTATCACCTTCAGATATTAATTTTATATCCACATGGTTTCTTACATTCATCATTGTTCTTCCAAAAACAGAATTATTCATTAATTTATAAAAAAGTTTCTCAAAAATATTTTTTGCGTCCTTTCTTAAATTTGTATTTTTTTCAATATATACTCGCATCCAAGCAGACTTAGAAAAACTAACAACTTTATGAATCTTTCCTAATTTTAAACCCGCCTTCAAAGCTTGCTGTAAGTTTAAATAATGAGTAACATAATTCTTTTTATCATATAGTGTAGTTAATAATTTTGGTAATTTTGTACCATCAAATATGTTTTCTGGACAATATGGTAGATCATTGTGTTTTTCATGAAGTTCTTCTGGATAAATTAAATCTACTTCAAAAAGGTAACTTGTTTCATGTTCTTCCTTCATTCCTAAAATCCTATCCTCATCAAAAAAATCTGGATTTACCCAATTAAAATAACCGTATGGCAGATATTTTGACATAGCATACCCATATAAGTTATTTGCATCTAAATACTGTATATATACTGATTCTTTATTTTCATTAAATTTTTTACCCATATATTTATTATTTGCTTCACTATATCTATTTGAACACTGGGATAAACCACCCCGTTTAGCCCTTTCAAACATTAAAAGAATATCTACATCAGTAATTAATTCAATTTTTTGTTTTGTAGTTTTTAACATACTACTCCAAGCAAATCCGGGTGTAGTATAATACCAAACTGGGTCTAATCCATATGTATTTATTGAAGTCTCTCTAAAATATTCCATAACATCAGTCTCTAAAAATACATCTAAAATATTATATAGCATATTAAATTCTTGCATATTTTTTATGTTGAAATATTTCCAAATTTCTTCAGCATAATGATATTCTCCATCGGTAATATTTTCGTCGTTTAACGAATTATAAAAAGACTCTTTTGGAGGTAATTTTGTCTCTTTATATTTATCTAATGAAGACATAATATAATCGTATGAAAAGCTCATTTTTTTGTTAATAATCTAAATAAATACTTTCTTTCTAATTCACTTAAATTATCAGGAACAGTTTTTTCAAACCATCTCTTTAAAATTTTAAAATTACATAAATCCATATTATTAGCTAATTCAGACAAAGAACTAGGTTGAAATCTATAAGAATCTAGAAACCGAAGTTCAATATCAGGATATTGAGGATATTGAGAATAACTTATTCTCTTAGAAAATGAAATATATTTTTCCTCGCTTGAGGGAATAAGATCTATATGATCAGTATCCCCTCCTAATTCTTTAACTAATAAATGTGAATCATAACCTGAAAAATTATGAATGAAAACAGGAATAAATCTTGGAACTTCAAAATTTAAATTACAATACTTATGAGCAGGTCCCCTATATAGACCTGTTAAATGATCATGATCTCGAACTTTATAAAGATTCTTTTTTTTATAAATATCTATATCTATACTCTTAGTATGTATCCTTTTTAAATAACTTAATATATAGCTAGGTACACTAGTTAATTTTTCTTCACAAATATGACAAATTGTTGCATTTTTATACTCTTTTTTCTGTATCTCGGTTGACTCATTCATTTTCTTAACATTATCTAAATAATTTTCAGCTATATATATAGCGTCTTCTCTTAATTTTTTATATATTACTTTTGGGGCATCTAAACCAAAATATACAAACATTTTTCTTTCAAAATCACCATTGGCATATACAATAATATAAACAAAACTTATTGCAATATGTTTCTGAATTTTAACCGTATTACAATTTTTCTTTTTCTCATTTATCTGTTTTATAACACTTTCAAAATCTGCATAAATAACAAAAGGTACTTTCATTTTATGATTAAAATTTTTAAATTCAACAATATTATTAATTATATTCGGCATTCTCAACCGTGATGTCTTATTTAATTCACAGTAACTCTTATGATTTGACAATTTTTCTTCAGTTTGAAAACTATTTTAACACATTCTGCAAAGATATCTCTTTTTATGATTTTTCGTAATTTGACCCCTAACTAGCCCCCATAATTTTTTTATTAATCAATAGTGTGTATTATCTTCGTCTTTCAGAAGTAATAAATCAATATGTACTTTTTTCTCATCTTTCGTTACATATAGGGGGTTTATATTATATTTCACAACGTGATAATAAACATTAATAGATAATCCACCTTCAATCAAATTTTTTTCATTAACACTGTTTAAAAAACTAGGAATCTTACTAGCTTCCATCGGATACTCAATATCTATATGACTATAAAGAAACAAATTTTCATATTTTTTATATTTTGTTACTCTTTGCGGATCATGCTCAACTGGATATAAATGAGCTAAAATTGACCACAAAAAACATTTATCATCATCTTCATTTTTTACATTTATAACTGATTTCCTTTTAACTATTTTTTCTGGAGTTGGTATATAGGAGCTGCCCTTTAAAGGGGCATATTTATTTATGGCTACATTGAGAGTGTTAATTGAAACTAACACCAATTGTGATCCTCTTAAACTATCTGAAACACGTTCATGTTCATATAATATTTTAGCTTTCATTTCTTTATATATTTCATCTAAATCTGACCCTGGAAAAATATCATAATTTGGTGTTTGCAAATATTTATCTGCTGATTCTACAACATCTATAATACCACCTTTTTCATAAGTACAAATAACACATAAATGAGCTTTTACAGACTTATGTTTAATTAACCATTTCTTAATAAGACCAAAAACAGATTTCTTTGTACTATCTATAAAATCCGGTAAATTTTTAATTCCAGTTTTATTACCAATTTCAAATTGAGTATGTCTACTTTTAAAATTTTCTTCATAAAATGTAACTTATAAATAGATTGTTCCTTATTGAGTTGCTCTATTATATCTTCATAAAATTTAAATGGAAATCCAGTTAACCAATAATTTTTTT
>NC_042494.1:170066501-170067999 GCF_005508785.2 Acyrthosiphon pisum | reverse complement strand
AAATGGTCTTTATACTATGAAAAATTAAATAAATTAATAAATCCGTTAGTTATCTCCTTATTTCGATAAAAAAATTAAAATAGAATCTCCATGTTACTATAATTGAATGAAAACTTAAAAAAATATCTAGGTTTTAAAGACATAGAATTTGCGATAACAAGTGTAAAAAGAATAATTTACTATCCCACTAATGATGAATATTATATAAATATTGAAAAAGAATGTGAATTTAGATTAGGTCGAAATGGCCAAATCCCACTAGGTACAATATCTATAGGTGTTTATTCAATAGGCGAAATTGAAAATTTATTTAATTCACTCGGAGCTAAATTTGTGGCTAATTTTCCTAAAATAAATCTTGAAATAAATAAAAATTTATTAAAAATAACTGCTTCAATTGGTCTGTGCTTTGATGAATATTTATCAAATTGTTTAGGTTTTGATTTTATAAAACATATGATCCCTATTAATAAAACATGGCCTAAAGGGAAAGAAACAGAATTAGGTGTTGAGTATACACCACCAGATATTGCTTATACAGTAATAGGAATAAAAACTCCAAAATTTTACACTCAAGGTTTTTTAAAAGACATAAATGGCAGTATTGAAACAGAAAATAGCAAAACTATAATAGGAAAGAAAAATTATACTATTGATCAATTAAATAAAATACTACCATCAAATATAAAAATAATACAGACAAATAACTATATTACAATTAAATCTAGTGTTTATTATTTAATGGATGAAAATTTAAAATCAAGCTTAGGATTAGGTAATATATATAGTTATAAACATATTGGTTCAGATATTATATTCAGTAATTATTTTGAAAATAAATTTATTGAAGTACATTGTAATATAACTGAAAAATCTATTTCTAGCCATAAAAACAAACAATATAATCATACAGACGGTGATATTTTAGGTGTTATTAAATGTGATAAGGGTGGTCAATATATAACTGATGATATTAAATATATTCCTCTAAGAGTAACAGATTTTAATCATATTAATTTATTTATCACTGATCAAGATGGTATTAACATAATATGTAATGATTTTGTTGCATATTTAATTTTGTATTAAATGGATAATAAATATGAAATTACATTGTTTCATTTAAATGATAATAGCAAATCAGAGTCAGTACTTCCAATACCTATGAGATGTTTAATTATAGGTTCTTCTGGATCAGGGAAAACTAATTTATTATGTAATATTATTATTAAGTATTGGATTCCTTATGAAAATCTTTATATTTATACAAAAAATATAGAGCAACCAATTTATGAAAGTATAAAAGAAGTATTTGCAAAATTGTATAATGTAGAGGTATATATGACTAATGAAGAGATAATATCTGTTGATGAATGTAAACCAGATAGCTTAGTCGTTTTTGATGATTATATTCTAGATAAACAAGATAGAATAAAAGAATATTTTATAAGATCAAGATCTAAAAATATTTCATGTATTTATGTAAGTCAGAATTATA
>NC_042494.1:170059898-170066451 GCF_005508785.2 Acyrthosiphon pisum | reverse complement strand
ACCATTTTGAACATCTATGTCTTTACTTTTCTCCTCAGTTTTTATAAATCTTATTGAGACCTGATTATCCATTTATTAATATAGTTTATTGACAAAATTATTTTTTATTTTTTTTAAATAGAAATTTTTGTTTTTATTTAACAAGTAAATTTTTTAATAACAAAAATTATTCTTCAGGAATATTTTCTTTACTCATATTATCCATCCTTTTTGAGTGAGATTTAGTTGACAAATGCCTCTTGTGGGCTCTTAAATGCATTACTTGACCACATTCACATGCTATCAACTCAGTGCTAACTTTGGTTTTCATACAACTTTTACACCATTTTTGGTTTTTACTAAATTCATTAACACTCTTGAAATTTTGACATTTTGTACATAAATATACATCTCCTGTTTTCAAAGACTGTAATAATACCTCATCATTATTTATCAACTCATAGATACGGATAATTTTATTATTTCGATTCATTTTTATATTTATTTATATACAAAAATTTTTTTAATTACATCATGCTACTAATTATGCTTTTGAGTTTAAGTTTGATAGCTAGATTTTCAACATCTATAAAAATTACCTTTTCAATCCAACATCTACCAAAAGTTATCATCTACAAATACTGGGATTTCAATTCAAATATCTCAATACAACATCGGCAACATTTCAATCCGATACAACATCGGCAACATTTCAATCCAATACAACATCGGCAACATTTCAATCCAATATACATTTCAATACAACATCTCAAAACTTCAAATTAAATACCTATTGCTACTCAAAATGTTCTGTAAATAAAAGTGAATTGATGCTTAATACAGAAAACTAGACAGTAACAGGTACTTATACACAAGTTTCCACCATCATCTAAATCATAAAACAACTGCTCAAAAACCTACTTTATTTTGTATTCTTTTTATATTATTTATATTTTTTTTTATATATATTTTTTGCATTCTTTATGTTTAATTCACTGGAGGAAAATTATTATGTACACTTGATAGCCAAGTGGCTTCTTTGCTGTTTATTTGCAGGTGTTAACTGTCTGTAGACATACAGTGAATGACAAAAAATTCCACTGTGTGGCCTGTATTTATTAACTAAATTATCTCTAGTAATTTTGGGATGATAGGTGTGTTCATACAATCGGTTCTCATTGGCTGTATTCTGCTTTAGGGACATGGGTGTGCTCATTATTCTTGATTGACGTCATATTTACTATGAAAAAGTATTGGAATAATTGTCATATATATTATATTTCCTATAACGATAAGCAAATATATGGCGGAAGCTGCTTGGCTGTTGTGTCTAAATATTTGTAATGTTTAAAATATGTATAAATTGTTTAAATAATTTTCTTAGAATATTTCTAAATTCTGTATTTATCTAAATATCTGTAATATTTCTAAATGTTTTCTAAAATGTATGAAATTTTATATAAAATATGTGAAATATCATTGTATTTGTATATAAATTGTATACAAAAAAGTACTCAAAATCTGATGTAAAAATATCAAAATTCGATGTAAAAATATCAAAATTCGATGTAAAAATGTTGAAATAAGCTAATTTTAAGATGATGTAAAAAAACCGACTGCGCCAGAACATACACAATATATCTACTTACAATGTACCTATATATTATTATATAATGTAACAATAAAAAATGATTATTCAAATATACAATTAAAAATTAATATAATACACGTGCGCGATAAAGGACTTTCTTATCTCGTTTTTACTAATTAGTAATTATAGTTGGTTATCAAACTAATTAATTTTTATTTAAATAATATATTACTTTAGCGGCTAAAGATTTTCTTCGCGTACGGCCTACGAGCTTTCCGCGTACCACAGATTGAGAAACGCTTTAGCCAGAAAAATATTTGTTTAATTTCTTTCGAATTCCAATTCTGCAAACGGATTTGCTATCATATTATTATAGGTTTTGAAATCAATAAAAATCACGAACTCGACACAGAAAGATATAATTAACTGACCATCTTGCCCTGACCTGTGCCCCGCATCATTATTGTCTAATGGGTAATTAATATCTAATTGAATGTGTTCGAAACACCAAAACACTAAAATAATCTTTTTAGATTATATTCGTGGTACTTGAACCTCTATCATAAAATAATAGCCATTGCATCAAAATTAATCACTTGATGTTGATATCTAGTACATCATAATAAACAATTTTTTACCACCTCTTAAAATTTAAATCATCCCGAGCAGTATAATATTGTTGTGGATTTCAGTATAGGTATAGGTACTCAAATACAACATTCCAAGACATTCGTACAAATATGTAAATCTACTTATCACATAACACAGGTATATCTATAGCGTTTGTAAAAGTGGTAGGTACCTACACATTTTTACCAGATATACGTTTTATAAATTCGTCGAGTTCATATTTTAAATCACAATTTATAATTATTAATTATTTAACTATACCTACTGTGTTATTCTATGAGAGTAATAT
Organism: Acyrthosiphon pisum; assembly: GCF_005508785.2. Classification (NCBI taxonomy): domain Eukaryota; kingdom Metazoa; phylum Arthropoda; class Insecta; order Hemiptera; family Aphididae; genus Acyrthosiphon; species Acyrthosiphon pisum. Next base: position 170,063,962 of record NC_042494.1, on the reverse strand, counting down.
TTAATAATTATCATCGTTGTATATAATAGGTAGGTCGTATGTACTACTAGGTACTTAAGCTACATGCACAATTTATCAAGGCCATCAGGATTATTACGATATTAACTGTGAGAAAAATTATTGCTCTGCACATCCTTTTACACTTAGCAGCTGTGTATCAGAATACTTTCAGCGTTAACCGAGTGAAGATATTCTAAAATGTATTATTGTTAATTTTATTTATCACGACCGTTGCATTGCATATTCATAATTAAATTAAAAGTAAAACATTATAAACCTACATTTATTATACATTTTTGTTATTCTCTCAAACATCTTATTTTTTCGTACCTTAATTAAATAAAATCAAGAACATGTTTCGAACAAAAGTGAATACACAATTGCTACCACTGAAAATGTGCTTCTTCCTCCTGTTTGCAAGTAAGTGTCATATTTATATAATAATAATATACATTAAATAAAATATAATGGTTATTTTTATTGTACCACTGACATAGTAATGAATTGAATTCACGTAATAGGAATAGGCGTATAGTGAACTATTAGAGAAACAATTTATGTTTAAGATTTTGCTTCACAATGATATTCGGGTTATTGTTTGATTTATGACAAATATGTATTATGCCCTAATTATAAATATTAAAAAAAATTACATAACAAATTAAATCGTTAATATTAGGCTCGTTAAAATAATGTTACAACAACAATTATTTATTATGTTCTTATTATTATAATGTTCAAAAAAACAATGCTTGACATTTTTACGAACTATTAATTTCGTGGATATGGGTAGGCTTCGGCAGGATTAATGTTTTGATAGCTTGATATAGCTCACATGTTCAAAATTGGATAGGCGTGGTGTGGTATTATCAGTCCATATTATATTATTTTTATAATGGTTTTCGTGTAAACGTTTTCTTATTTCCTATAGGCTTCGGACCTACGATTGGATTTTTACCTACAATAGCGAGACAATTGGGATACTCGATAACGACTTACGGCGCTACCATGATGTTCATGTCGGTGGTATCGACGATACTTGTACCTCTGTCCGGTGTGGTTGTCGACAAATTTCGGATAAAAAAACCGTTATTTTTAGTGGTCATATTTGGCACAGGAGTGGTTTCGATATGTTTCTTGTTCGTGCCGAAAGCACCTGTGGACGCGGCCATGACAGAGATAAAATGCGACGCAGAAACGACGACAATGACCGTTTTCAACGAGAATAGTAATAATAATAATTTGCAAACGACGAGTAACGTCACTTATTATACCGTTGCGAATCACACTAGCGGCGATGAGTTAATAACGTGCAAGGTGAGAACAATATAATACCTAATATTATGTAACTAACCATTAAAAATGTCAATACAATATATTGTATATAATTATATTGAAGTCGGATTTCGTACAAACTTGTGTAGGTAGGTACAAGTAAAATTATCTACGAGTGTTGCTTTTTGATTCATGTATTCGTTTTGAAAACATTAAGAAAATGTCAGCGCACTATTTGTTTTCTCTTTCTAGCCCACGCGCAACATTGCTGACAAAATGCATTTACGCAGAATCATTTTTTCTATGTTTTTAAGTAATCTTAGAGTAAAATTACCCATTATAAAAAAGATAGAGAATAATATTTTTGAGGGAATGACATATCGATTTGTCAAAATATTGTCTCAAAACAGTTTAAACATAATTTAAATTTACAACATTTTTTTGTTTATTTTGAAAGTCGAATACAAAGTCAAATAACAATAAAATATGAAATCGATATGTCATTCCCTCAAAAATATTATTCTTTATCTTTTTTGTAATGGGTAATTTTACTCTAAGGTTACATAAAAACATAGGAAAAATGTTTCAGCGTTAATACGTTTTGTCTATATTGGCGTGGACCAAAGAAAGAAAACAAATAGTGCGCTGACATCCTCTTTTTTACGATACTTCAATTTTTTAGCAAGTTTTATGCATAAATATAAATACTAAAATAGCGTAAATTAAAAATGCTCATAACTCACTTAAAAACTGAATAATCGTAAAAAACCAACATACGAGGACAGATAATGTTCTTACCAACAAGTTTCATAATTGATTAATTCACTATAATTTTTAAACTAACGGAGCTAAACGTGATCTGCTGAACGTAAATTTGCTATGTTACGCACTTGTAAGACGAAGACAACAAAATATATCTGTGTGGCGTCGTCTTAAGAGAACTCTCTTGGGTCACTTTATTATATATTTATCAGTAGATTAATACATTTTACAATAACCGGATTTATTATTTTATTATAGCCCTCAGCAAAACTAAGTTCACTAGGTCAGCTAAATATATATTTGTTTGATACAACAATTTATTATTATTTAGCCCTGAAACCTTTATTTTTAAATTGTCTAAACTGTGAGGGCTAGAAAGTTGTTAAGCAGCTCATTACTTGTCAAGTAGATAAATAAATTGAAATTAAAAAAAAATAACTAACTTTTTAACCGTTAAAAAAAATAGTCAGTTTTAGTTACACAATTTTTCTTTAGCAACGCAAATTTACGAAACATGATACAGATTTTGTGGCTTAGAGTCTTTTTTGAATCACTTTGGAGATTAAGGGCAGTGACGAGTTTCAGACTTTTTAAGTTCTAGGTACATTGTAAAAACACACACACACACATACACTTATAGATAAGAACTAAATACCAAAGAAAAAATATGGGCAGTGTTCGGACTTATCTAGATAATTATTTGTTCATCTTTTATCTAATCTAGATAAATAGTTACAAGGTATCTAAACGTTCATCTTAGATATTTTTTTATGAACCGATATAATGCAGTCGCATGACGCATACTCGCATATCAATTTCTATGTAATTGTGGTGGTTATACCGATAATGCTGTTTTTAGACATATTATTATAACTATAACAATAAATAATTTGGTAAACATAGTATACACGCGATGTAATCGCAATTTAAATTCAATTTCGTTTATTTAATTATTTTTACTGCTTAACACGTGGTTATCATTTTATTGATAAATGATAATTAATTAACATAATGTCCCAACAATTATTAATTATTATAACATATTATCATTAAGTTTTACTTTTAAATGTATAAATATTTTGTTTTTTAATTAATAATTCTTTAATATTTATTATTTAGCATAGTGATTTCAAATTTAATAATTTAAATATTTTAAAATTTTGTTTAACTACTAATAAGGTTTATTGTTTTATTTTTTTGTCCACTATTGTTCAACTAAAAGAATATTTAAAACTATAAATTATTATTAATTTATTATCCTTGTGGAAATATTATATGTTTTGATGTGTCACATAGCTTATAATATGTTACCTACATCATCGGTTTATGTAGGTATCGGGTATAGGTTTTTAAAAATAAATCAGGTTTTCGAGTTTTTTTATATCGGTTCATGGAAATAAAATATATCAGATCAGTTATCGGTTTTATATCGGCAATATAAATCGGAATATCGGGTATCGGAAAATGTGTTATCGGAACCCCAGCTCTAATAAATAATAATTAATAATATAGTTAATAGTTCTCCAAAAATTAAAAGTCAAGAAAGTATACGCATGCCGACGCCGACTTGGAAAGCGTTTTTAATAAAATGAATTGTGAACTGCAATAATCAAATATTAGGTATATTATACCTATTATATAATAGACATATTCAATTTTATTTAAAATATATTATTATAAAGTGTATTGTAGCGGTAAACAATAAAATACTTAAATAAAAAACATTTTATTGCTTTTTATTGAAAAATCATTATTTTATATGATTGGTTTTTTTTATTCAGTTAAAATGTCAATATACAGAGTTGTGCGGTGCAGGCCATGCAATAATAAATAATCCGAAGAATCAATCTGACTTGAGCGATTTGTGGACGAGAACAATTAACGAAAATCAAAATAAATACGACCACATCGACTTAACATTAAAACCTAGAGACGTAGAACAGACGGAACAGGTATAATGACTTACTAATCATATTCGATGTTTTGTATTTATATTTTATCTTCACATCAGAGGCGTGCTCAAGGGG
>NC_042494.1:170058599-170059848 GCF_005508785.2 Acyrthosiphon pisum | reverse complement strand
CCCCATAGATAAATCCTGAGCACGCCTCTGCATCACATCACATTATAATTCGAATATTATGCATTTTGTCATACTAGATTGCAAACTCTTACGTCTTTCAAGTGATGTCTGTCCAAATAAATGGCACGCAAATACTTTCACCCACCTGTCGATGCCATTTGAAAACATTTTGCCATATCGCGAACTGTTCGAACGATAAAATAATGGAAGTGGCTACCGTCACGACGTACAGAGGAAACGTTCTTAACTTGTATCAATTTTGGATTTTTTTCGCGCTAGTGGCGACGTATTGGGCCTGTATAACTATTTCGTCTACATTAATAAATCCTATTTGTCTCGATGCTTTGGGTAAGTAACACAATAATATTATAGTTATCCAGTTAGGTAATAACGGCGTAATACGATTTACTTTAATATTGAAAATGAATTATGAATATATTATCACGTTTTCAGGAGACAGATCTGCAGAGGATTTCGGAAAACAAAAATGTTGGGCTTCAATCGGTTGGGGGGGGTTTTCCATATTCATCGGGTGGCTCGTGGATGTATTTAGTTTCGATAAAAAGGATAAAAATTATTCACCCGTTTTTTATTCTAGTATTTTAGTCACGGCTTTGAATTTCGGAGTAGTTAATAGAATCAAAGTACGTCGTTGCTCCTATTTTCACTTAATAAAACCCGAAAATAATATGGAGTCGTGTCCCCAACCCATGTAGCTAAATTCCTGTCGTTCATATAGGTTGTCGAAACGAACAAATCCGAAGGTCGATGGAAAAACATGTGTGGGCTGTTTACTAAACATTACATGATTTCGTTTTGCATATGGTCAATATTCAACACGCTTTTCCACACAATCGTCACCCACTTTCTGTTCTGGTAAGTTTTCAATACGGAAAATTTAATTTTTATCAAATATTATTTTAATATTGCAATTTAACTCCAGTCTGTAAATAATCATTGTTGTGCGTGCCATTAATTATCCATGCACAGCAGTATGTTAATTAATTGGAAAGTCAGTTGTAGGTACTTACTGTGTCAGTGCCGTATGGAGGGAAGGGGCACTGGAGAACACAATTTTTTTTTCGTTTTATATTATAGTACATGTGTGATAAAAATTAAAAATTAAGGCTGTCGAAAGTGAACCATTTTGAAGGGGACAGATTTAGGAAATATTCTACATACATCGTTAGTGGTGTTTGACTGATCTAAATACAATTATTATCCTAGAATTATATATGTATATTTTTTT
>NC_042494.1:170055656-170058499 GCF_005508785.2 Acyrthosiphon pisum | reverse complement strand
TAAACATTATTTAATAATAACAATACAAATATTATTATTATTAAAGTAACAGTAATAGAATAAAGGAAAAAGATATATCACAAATATTTTCAGTACCTATATTATAATTTTGGTTTTTTTCCGTATACCGGACCCGGCTCATCGTAATTGCCTATATCTTATACGTGTAAAAATTCCTCGCTTCACACAACGATTTACCAACCTAAACATTTTATTTTTGAAATTTATTTTACATATAAATATGTGGTTTTATGTCTTTAAGACGATACAAGTATCAGAATTTCAATATAGCGTTTAGTTTTATAAATATTAGAATCTTAAAATAGATATATTTGAATTTTTATTTTATATTTAAATGGCCATGACGCACCGTTTAACGAAAATATCACTTAAAAGATTTATCAATATTAATTAAAAAAGTAAACGTTTTATTGAATTTCTGATATTTTTATTATCTGAAACACATAAAATCACACATTTATAAATAAACTAAATTTCAAAAATAAAATTTTTTGATTGGTAAATCATCGTGTGAAGCGAAGAATTTTTACATAAGATAGGCAATTACGATTAGCCGGGCCCAATAATGACGTCACGCGGCTATTCTACATTTCTTAATATTATCTCTTAAAGTACCTAATCATTTTTTTTTCATTGGATTTTCACCAAATCATTTAATATAGCCATAGCTATAGAAATATAACATTTTAAAAAAATTTTATGACATTTTTTTTTGGGTTGTGTGCTCCTTTAAAATATGTGTCAAATTATTATTAATCATACCTATATAATATTTTAACGAAGGTACATGGAAGATTTGGTTTCTGCTAACGACGACCACAGCCAACGGGCGTGGCTGAAAACGCTCCAAGGTCTAGCTCAAGGCATCCAGTGTTTCAGCGGAGAAATACCATTTTTTTTCTGGTCCGGTTGGATAATCAGAAAGATGGGCTATGGAAATTGCATGACCCTCGTACTGGCAGCCATGGCCGTCAGGATGTATCTGTACACAGTCATCTGGAATCCAGTCTGGATCATTGCAATTGAATTGCTAAACGGCGTGTCGTACGCATTGGGATACTCGGTGAAAATGTCATACGCAAAAATGTTGTCACCCCCCGACACACTAAACACCGTAATTGGGTTTATAGGATTTTTCGATTGCATTGGTAAGTGACGTTTTATCATAGGTATTATCATAGTATTATCATAGGTACATTTTTTTAGAATAGTCTATAGTTCCGGCCAGTCGCATGAAAAATCGATTAATTTAATTTAATTATAATACTAATTATTAAGTAATTACATGTTCAGGTTTTTTCATCGAGCAAATAAAAAATTATCAATTATCGACAGTAAAAATTCTCAAGGCTATAATAATAGCTAAAAAATAATCAATATTTTTTGACTTTATATATTTTTATCATGTACCTACTTATAGAAAATTCTATTATTTAAATATTTGAGAAAATTTCAAGTGCATAAGGTGATGAGTTTTTGAGTTAAGCCAAATAAATAAAATAGATTTTTTTGAAAATTACCATTTTTCCTTTATATTTTTGGAACAAATTCACTTTAGCTATATACCCATAATTTTTTTGAAACATACGTATTTCCAAGCCCGGATTAAGGATCAATTGGGCCCCGGGAAACCTTATACTTAGTGAGCCCCCTTTCAACTTTAACTTCAAAATAAATGTATCATTACATATTAACGACTTTATATTATTGTATAATTGCTTACTAAACAAAAAATATACAGGGTAAATATTCATATGTCATTGTACGCGGATTTTTTTTAACAATTATGAACCGATGGTATGTAATTTCGTTAAAACAAAAAAAGACGTGTTTCTTTATTTTTAACAGGCAATTTTTTTACATTTTCAACATTTTTAAACACGCAGTTGTACCAATAATAAAATCTACTTTATTTTTTCAAATTGTACCACTATATTTTTTGATTGATTCTGGTAAAACTTTTTTTCTGAATATTTTGACAGTCAAATTATCAACTTTGGTTCGCTAAGTTATTAACTATGGTTCTCTAAAGTTTAGTTTAATATGCATTAATACTTTTAACTGAAATAACTAACTTACAAGAGCTAATTTTTGTACTTGAGACATGCGGACTGCTACGTCATTAAATTATTATAATATGCACGCGTTTTTATATAGAAATTTAATTAATTATTTTTGTTCCACAGGTGAATCTATAGGTAGTCTACTGGGTGGATATTTATTCGATACATATGGCGGAGTGTGGTCGTTTCGATTTTTCTCCTATATGTCTGTCCTGATGTGCTTTCTAAGCGTAGTAACAAATTATTTTGGATTGACAAAGGAATCTATTACTTCAAAAGACAACACAGAATCGACGAATACGGATCTCAAAATTACCAATAATAATACTGATAAAAAAATGTGATATTTTGTTTATAAAAACCGTAGTGAACTTATTTAAATGTCATATTTAAAAAGTTAAATATTATAACATTTAATGTTTAGACGAACAGAGTAAAGTGTGACATACGAGTACACCGCAGAATGTTAGCATACTACTCTCCACTCATTTAAATTTTAATACTTAACAATATTATAAGTTAAAACTATATGTATTTGATTTAATAATTTATATAGCTATGTGTTGAAAAATTTGATTTTCAAGCTACAAAATATCCAGAAAAATATTTCTAAAATATTTCCGTTGCATAGGAATATTAATTGAATGTTGTAATTCAAAAGATAAAATAACCTAATTTATTTTAAAAGTTACGACGGTAAACATGGCTTAGCACCCGAATCATTTATTCGGGTTTCGGGATTCGGGTACTTGATGTATT
>NC_042494.1:170054895-170055606 GCF_005508785.2 Acyrthosiphon pisum | reverse complement strand
AAATCAGGTTCTGATAAAGTAATTAATAATAATCAATATTGCAACGACGCGCAACGCTGGCACTGTCGCCCGTCTCCTGTAAAGTGCATACTGCATACTGCTCAGAAATTTGCTAATCGATTACGATTATAGAGACTAGAATGATCACATAAATCAAGGCGAAAAATGATTTAATTAATGTACAAGTGTACAAATGTACCTATGCAAAATTGTATTAATATTTATTTGTTTAGTTGGTATAAAAATACCTAAATACAATTTTTATAGTTTTGTTTTAGTTCATGGAACATTACTCCCCCCCCCCCCCCCCCGTGGGAGCACGACAATGTACGGGGCGCTAGTGTTGTTATGCCTAGGGGCGGAAAAATGGTAAGTCCGCCTCTGAGCATAATATATTATAATATTATCATAGAATTCGTCGGCAATTATTCGAAATCATCAATTCGTTTAGGTAAAATACAATAATTTGTGTTATTGAACCTGTTTCGTGTTGCGTTTTAATGTAAAACAACTGAATTCATATATTGAATGAGCAATGCTGGTTACATAAAAACAGTATCAAATAGTACAATATTGGGCAGGTGGTACCTATTTACCGTGATTCGCTAATTACCGAGGTTACCTGAATTACTGTTCACATATTTTATAATTTATAATTTAAACGATCATAATAATATTACAAACATAATTTTTGATATATAATATGTAGAT
>NC_042494.1:170052994-170054845 GCF_005508785.2 Acyrthosiphon pisum | reverse complement strand
GGTGGTATACGGGTATGCGGCGTACACACGTACAATAATGTGAATTGCGCATGCGCAAAACGCCAGCCAAGGCAGTCAAATATACTGCCTCGGGCCGCCGGGTACATTACTACATTGTATAAAGCCACTCCACTAGCTAGGTGGGGGACAGCTCGCACAGTGCTTAGTAGTTAGTGGAATGACCCGCCTCACCCCGCATCCGTCACCGCAATATTAGAATACTGGAATTAATTCTGGAAATCAGGTTTCTTTATAAAGTAATTAATAATAATAAATATTGCAACGCTGGCACTGTCACCCGTCTCCTGTAAAGTGCATACTGCATACTGCTCAGAAATTTGCTAATCGATTACGATTATAGAGACTAGAATGCTCACATAAATCAAGGCGAAAAATGATTTAATTATTGTACAAGTGTACAAATGTACCTATGCAAAATTGTATTAATATTTATTTGTTTAGTTGGTATAAAAATACCTAAATACAATTTTTATAGTTTTGTTTTAGTTCATGGAACATTACTCCCCCCCCCCCCCCCCCGTGGGAGCACGCCAATGTACGGGGCGCTAGTGTTGTTATGCCTAGGGGCGGAAAAATGGTAAGTCCGCCTCTGGCTAAATGGGTGATTCTGTTTTTTACAGCCCAAAGTTTAAGGTGCTGTATAACTTGTTCAGTTAATGACAAATTGTCAAATAATTTATTTCTAGGCTCATCATTATTTTCTGTATTAATAAAGTTAGTATATGTATTTTGATGCTCTATTGTAGTTGTATTAATAAAATTATCATAATATATAGTGTTTAATTCAGTCGGTTCACATGGAAGTTCTACAGTATGGTTTAAGTTTTCTAGTTCAGGATTAACTGGCTGTGTAATGTTATGAACAACTATATTATTATTATTTGCTAAATTAGAATTATAATTAGTAGCATTATTATTACTAGTTCTTAATATTGTTAAATTATTCAATTCATTTTGAATGGCCCTATTGAGTTTCCATTTAGTTCCTAGTTTCTTATTCATGTTGTATTAATTGTTGTTACAGGTTACATATACCTATTAGGTATATACAGTGGAATCCGCTTATTGTGGGCACCGGTTAATACGGGCATCCGCTTATTGTGGGCAAACAGGTCTGGTCCCGATACAAATGTATATTAACAATGTTAAATCTAACCACGTAATATGGGCACTCGATTCGGTTTATGTGGGCAATTTTATTTTATCATAGCGTTAGAATATACACATAATATGTATCTAAAAACGACAAATTTAATCGGATTTCGTCATATCTACGAGATTGTGTATTGTGTTTATCGAAAGTAATAAAAATCATTATGGACGATAAACGGCACGCGTTCTGTAACGCGTCAATGCCCGCATTTCAGCTTTAACGTGAATATATGTCTCGAAAAGATCTCTCCCTCAAGGAAAAAATCGCGATTTTAGACAAAGTGAAATCGCTACCTCCAGGCACTTCACAACGTTCTCCCTACGCAGGACCTATCAGTCTCGCCTCAGAAGATACGGACCAGATGGGGCAGCCGAGGCGAAGATCATTTTTTCAGCAGCTAGGAGAGATCTAAGAAGAGAGATCCGAAAATCAAAGGAACAAGGGTGGAGGGACCTTTGTGCACAAATCGACATCGATCCTTGGGGTCAGCCCTACAAGCTAGTCATGAAAAAGTTTGGTGACGGCTCCTCTAGACTCGCTTCTAAAGGGCGCGAGATGGCAATCGCAGACCATCTCTTTCCTGCCGCTCCAGTCACCGACTGGGACCTCATGCCAGAGCCAGCGATCAGGAACATCTTAGACAACTTCGACCCCGATGCTGATGAGTTGATATTTAA
>NC_042494.1:170050380-170052944 GCF_005508785.2 Acyrthosiphon pisum | reverse complement strand
GGCTAACGGGGAGATCAGCTGACGTTTTAAAAAGGGCTAAAACTCGACATTTTGACAAAACTATCGAAAAACTCGGCCGCGCGCGGCCTATAAAATATTAAGCCGGCAACCCGAATAAAATCCTAACGGGTTCGTACAAATGCCGTAAAAGCAGTAAGTAACACTTGAACATTTTCGTCATGATAAGGCGGATGTGATAGCGAAAGGTAAATAACGAAAAAAAAACGCCGCCAGTCATCCCCACCGACGCCTTACCTACTTAAGAACTGGAGTCAAATCTATAACTCTTAAACCGTTGCGGCGTCCCGAACACGATTAAACTTACCTACGGTATAGTCGACTCGACTCGAGCTAGGATATTTTATTATATAATTAATATTTATACATTTATTCATTATATATAATATATATTATACATGTACCTACCTACCTACAGACCGATATCCTACAGTGGCTATATAGTGTATATTTATGCCAAATAAAATATATAAATACCGATAAAATGAAGGGTGACCGAGTAGGCATAAGGACAAAAGGCAGTGAAATATAATATTATTATAATAACGCAGTTACATGTAAATAAAAAAAATCGAACTTTTCGACGCCTGTATTTAGGGCCTGTATATAGTAATACCTACGCGACGTAAAGTGGTAAAACTCTACTTTTGTAAAAATGTATCGATAAACACGCGCACGGCGGCACTCGGTTTGCACGTCACGTCCGCCGCAGCGCGCCGGAAACAAAGTAGGGCCGCGCGCGGCCCGTAAATTTAGCGGGGAATGCGAATAAGGTCCGAACGGGAACGCAGAAAGTACTCAAAGCTGGTAAAGACGAAAAATCTGAATTAAACTGAAATAAACTGAATTAGATATTAATAGATCAATAAATAATAATAAAAAAAATTACAAATTTCTCGGTAAATATACCTTTTTTTTTTTCTGATAATATTTTCTATTGTGTATAATTTATATACCTTTTTTTTCCGATAATATTTTCTATTGTGCATAAAAGCGGAGACCGGGGAGACCGCCCACGGAATTTTTTCATTGGCCCTCGTTCACGTCGACTTTAAACCAAAGACCCGGGAGACGCGAACCGAATTTTTTCATTGGCCGTTTCCTTACGCTAGTTCAAAATATTATACCTAGTCGGAACGAGAGCGCCACACGGGTCTTCGTTTTATATATAAGGACTAGATTCACGAGAGGATCGCGGGAGCAACGCGAGCTCTTTTTTCGGAGCTGGTTATCATGGTTTTCTTATCATCATAAGTTTGTTATCATTAAAAATTTAAAAATATTATTATAATACCCATTTCATTTTCATTTTTCAAATGGCTTAAAAGTCTCTAAATATATTTATTATAGGTATAATATGCTTATTCGACATATAATATTAGGTATTTCTGGAAATATAAACTATTACCTAAGTATTAAGTATGAGTGACGGTAGTTTGTTCGGTATGTGATAAACATTTTTCAAAAAATAGTAATTTAGTTCGTCACATTGCCCGAATTCATTCGGAATCTCGTACATCAAAACCATCTACAAGTCATTCATTTATTTGTGAACACTGCAATCAGTCATTTTCTAGAAAACAGAACCTTAAACGTCATTTATTGGTTCATGTATCAACCTTCAATGAGCGTTGTAAGATTGTGTGTATGTATTGCTTATCTAATGGTATATCCAAAAAATTTGTCACTCGTAAACTACTGCAGAAACATTGTGTGAAGGAGCATGATGTGGAATTACAAGAAGAAATCAAAACATTTACTTCAAAGTCAGGTAAGAAAAATACGTTTAGAATGCAACTTTCAATATTATAGTGTAAGATAAATGTGAGTTTGAAATTGTATAGAATTCAATAAATGGCAACTTGATGTTCAACGAAGTACTCAGTGTCGATTTGTTTCTACTCGTGGTGATAATAAAGTTGCAAATGGTGTGAAAAAATTGTATCTGAATTGTCACCGTGATGGTTATTTTAACAGAAAGTTGAATTCTATAAGAAAACTAAAAAGTCAGGGTTCCAATAAGATTAATGCAACATGTACAGCACAAATGGTTGTATCTGAAAATCTTGACGGTTCCTATATTATTGTTAATTATACAAGTACCCACTGTGACCATAATTGTAACATAGGCCGTCTCACTTAAGCTAAGGAAGAACGAGCTTCTATCGCGGGTGAGTGTTAGAGAACTTATCAGTTGAAAGAATCATATAGGTATTTTATGTTTTATAATTAGAGCTAGGATTCTAATGACCTAAGAAATACACAAAAATGCACTAAACAAAACCAAAAATGACCTAAAAACTCAAAAAACTCAAAAAAAATGACCAAAAAATGTACCTCCTTAGATGAGCGAAAAAAATTAATATTTAAAGTTTTAATTAATAATTATGATTTATGAATAAAATAGGTATAAATTTGACTTGTGAATTTAACCGCTTCCTGGTATAATTATTTTGAAAAATCAATAAAATCGTATTATCATATTTTTTTTTTTATCTGTACACATATTATTAATAAAATATCGGCACCAAACTCACTCACAAAAC
>NC_042494.1:170049060-170050280 GCF_005508785.2 Acyrthosiphon pisum | reverse complement strand
CACGTAAACGGCTTTCTACTGTTGACTTAATTTTTGCCATTATAAGTCGTGATATTATTTGTTCAGTATTGTGTACAGTTAAGATCGGTGTAGAACCACATAAGTACATGTCGTATTCACTACTAAAGTATACCTTATTTAGTTTTGGGTTCGTTTGATATTTAATCTTATCTTACTTACTCTTATATTACTTTTTCAATATCAATGGACTGGAGTAGGTAATTGCCGATAGGTACTTATTGGGCCTAACCTTTACAACACATATTAAAAAAGCTTAAAATAAACAAAAAATGCAAAAAAATGCAAAATAAAAATTACATATTTTAAATTGTTATATCACGAAACAAATTTAGTTTTTGGTTAGAATTGTATAGAACTTAAAGAAAAAAAATGCAAAAGTCACCAAAATCCTAGCTCTACTTATAATTTTTGAATTCGTATTGTGGAATGTCCAATTTCCTTTCTTGAATCTTACATAGGTACCTAAGTTATTTGTAGGTAGGTACCATTGATTATAGAATTCTATAATCAATGGTACTATTAATTATTACTATTATTAATACTGTTAAGAACCCCTGATTATATTAGTAAGCATAGTATAAAATAGTGTATAATAAATAATAATATTGCACAACAGCGAACAGCGACTACACTAACCTGGAGAGCATTTTGACTGTCAAACTATTTTATAAAACATTATAATATTTATTGTATTGTAAGATTTATTTTTAATTGAAATATAGCAAGTAATAATTAGTTTGAAAGTATTTTGAACATACGTAACAATACACTTACATATATCTCAACATTCCCTTTTTGAATAACAAGAATCTGGTAACTGTACCTATATAATATAGTATATACTACCCCATAAGTTGCCAGCCTTAATAATTTTATTTAGGATTATGACTATGAGTATGAAATATTTCACATGAAATTTTCACTTTGAAATATTTCAAACTTGAAACTTTCATCCTTCTTTAAATATTTCAATAAAATATTGAAAAATATATTAGGTATTTAAATAATTTTTTAATTTCGTATTTATTGGTATGTTTCTTACAATAATTAATAATTCTTACAACATTCTTATAATAGATCAGACTGATTTTATACCTGATTACTGATTATCAATATTTAATTTCTGATCATAATGTAGAGAAGATTTTACAGGGTGATTCACTGATTCACCAAGTATGCTCATTTCCTGAATAATACAG
>NC_042494.1:170042311-170048960 GCF_005508785.2 Acyrthosiphon pisum | reverse complement strand
TTATTAAAAATCTGATTTTTGAAATTTTTAAATATACCTACTTTATGGCCATATTTTTCTATTCTTGAGATTACTTAACCTAACCTGGGTGGGCCACGGTCCCCTCTAAATTTCTCTTGGCCCCCCCTTGACCGCCTATAACCACAAGAGAAAACAAAAATTCTTTAAAAGAACAGATTATCAAATTGAAATTCTATACTTTTCTAAGTCCTAAGACTATATGGCAACATTTTTTTTTTTGACCAAATAAAATATGAATAATTTTAATAATTTTAAATCAAAATTATAATTATTATATAGTGTTGAAATGTGTATATTAATTTTATATTAATCATTTCTAACAATTAGTAGATATCAATTATATGCATACCATTTAATATAATTATGTTTTTGACTATTTACTATGTTTGCTTGTAACGTTGTAACTATATTTTGTAATATTTAGTAAGTTGCTAAGGCAAATAAAAATTGTATATTTTTTTCATTTAAATATAAATGTTTTAAATCAAAAACAAATGTAATTTGTGTATTACCTATATTATAACAAAGTAACTCATTGTTTATGTAAGTTAGTTGAAAATGATATCTAATTTTTAAGTGTGTAAATATTAAATAATATACCTATCCCTATATGATATTTATTATAAATTAAAATGAAAACCAATAATTACTTGAAAACTTAGTATAAGATGCAACAAAGTCTTTACAATAGATAGTGTGTACACCCTATACTGAGCCTATGAATGAGAAAAAGACCACGGGTTGGGACTTTTTTGGCCCTACTAAATTTTAAGAGGCCACCAATGCCCCCCCCCCCCCCAAGATAAAATTCCTGGCACCGCCACTGGTTATATTATAATTTTTTGAACTGTACTTGAGCCTTAGAGGCGTTTATGTTTATACCAATTATTAAGTCAATAAATAAACAAATTGAATAATTATTTTAAAAAATATGTATAAGTATACTATGTAATTTTATTATTACAGGAAAAGTAAAGGAAGGCGTCCCTTTTGATACGATTCTTGATCAAATTCGAGAATCGATCAATGATATGTATGTAGACAATGCATTGGTGTGTTTAGGAAAACGAGATATTTGGAATATACGACGTGATTTCCAGTTACATAAAGGCCGTCAACATACTAATGATTTTATCAGTGTTAAGTTATGGGTTGAAAAAGTTCAAGGTTTAAATGAGAAGAACCCAGTCCTTTATTACAAAGAACAAAGCCAAGAAAAAATTAATTATTCAGCAAATAAAGTACAAGAAGATGGTAACATCATGTTAGTTATAGCAAATGATTTTCAATTAAGTATGTTGGAAAAGTTTGGTAATGATATTATATGTATAGATTCAACACATGGAACAAATATATATGATTTTCATCTAACTACTCTTCTTGTGGTAGACGAGTTTGGGAACGGAATCCCAACAGCATTCTGTATATCAAATAAGAAAGATACTGCTACTTGGGTTACGTTTTTTGAAAAACTACGTGATCGTGGTATTTTTCTCCATCCTAAAGTCTTCATGTCCGATATTGATGACTCATTTTATAATGCATGGAGGACTGTCATGAAATCTGCTGAGAAAAGATTATTGTGTACGTGGCATGTTGACAAAGCTTGGAGAACAAACCTTCAAGAGAAAATTAAGATACAAGAAAAGAGAGCTCTGGTGTATAAAGGACTACGAGATTTATTACAAGAGACAAATGTCGACAAATTTTTTAAACTCGTGGAAGGCTTTCTAGTAGATACTTATAGTGACGATGATACTAAAGAGTTTGCTTCATATTTTAACAACTTTTATATGAAACGTGTTAATGAATGGGCTTATTGCTATAGAAAAGGAAGCTTTATAAATACAAATATGTATTTAGAAAGCTTTCATAAAGTTTTTAAATATTATTATTTAGAAGGTCGGAAAAATAAACGTCTCGATACATGTATTGATGCCCTTTTAAAACTAATTCGTGACCAATATTTTAAAAGGGCACGGAAATTATGCAAAAGTAAGCCTTCTAAAATTATGGAAGCAATTTCACTAAGTCATCGCAAGGCAATAAACGGAGTAGTAACAAAATTAACCCAAGTATCTGATAGGATTTGGTTTGTCACATCTTTTACTAATGCAAACATTACTTATGAAGTGGTGAAAATCTTAGATGAGAAGGAAGCCTGCTCTGATAGAGACAATTGTTACTCTACTTGTATTCCATGTAAGATTTGTATTCATACATATTCATGTGAATGTATTGACTATATCATTAAAAATAATATTTGTAAACATATACATTTCTGCGTACAAACAAGGATGAAACAAGATTTTGTTATATCCAATAATGCTGTAGAAGTAAATATAGACAACATTGCTATGTTGGAGCCCTATATTGCACCTGTTAATCATTCAACTTCAAATGATAAACTATCTGCAATTAAATTAAAAGCAGAAGCCTTCCTCGGTTACTTATCAAAAGGGACTCATGTGGATGCAGATTTCACTGATGAAACATTAAGTTCCTGGTTCAGAAAGCTTGATAAAATGTTAGAAGATATTGATTCTAAAAATCAGTTCTCAAAACAAAATATTAGTCCTGAAGCTGTCAAGGAACCTGGAAACAAGAAAGTAATGAAACAGGTACGATTTTATTCTACAAAGAAAAATCAACGTCCATTAACTTCATTAAATATGTCTCTTCCTACATCAAATGAAAAGGTTAATATTGTGCAAGGGCTGTTGCGGGCCAGTGAGGATATTGAAAATATTCATACCAACTTTGACCATAAATACGTATAATTATTGTTGCTAATACTTACTTATTAGTTTTATTTTTAATTTACCTTCATTTTAAACAAGTATAGTGAGCTATTTGTTAAGTTTTTGTTTTATTTTCATTAAAATATAAAGGTTATACATATATTGAGCTATTTGTTAAGATTATGCTTTATTTTCATGTCAAAATCAATTTTACTAAAATATAAAGGTTCTAATTCTAATAAGATAGAAGATAGGAATACTCAAATACCTAAACACATACCTACCGAACAAACTACTGTCATACCTACTTAATACTTAATAGTTTATATTTCCAGAAATACCTAATATTATATGTCGAATAAGCATATTATACCTATAATAAATATATTTAGAGACTTTTAAGCCATTTGAAAAATGGAAATGAAATGGGTATTATAATAATATTTTTAAATTTTTAATGATAACAAACTTATGATGATAAGAAAACCATGATAACCAGCTCCGAAAAAAGAGCTCGCGTTGCTCCCGCGATCCTCTCGTATTTATTTAGTCATGTGTTTACCTACGTCGTTATCTACAACCATAATCAATAGAATAATCTTATCACATGCGCAAAAAAAAATAATAGTTTCATTTGGTAATCAGCTGTATATTATCGTAGCATAATATCACAGAATAACCAGAAGAGACACCTTTTCAGTTGGGTAACCTAACATGGGTTCTGATGGGGCACAGATTTGTCGGGGACATACAGTTCTCCTACAGATAGATAAGAATTTAGTTGGTGGGAGTTCAAAATTGTAACCATACCAACCTCTGTTTTTTTTTTAAACTGATATAAAGAAATATCGTATTATTGTACTCGTAATCACTGGGTAAAAATTTTATTTTAATATTATTATTTACATTTATTACTATAATAGTACCTATAAATTATTTAACATTTAATTATTAAATAATTTATAATTTTAATATAAAATGGATCACAACTATGCTCTTCAAAGTATGTATTTATTTTTCTTTTATTAATTTATCATTTAAATAAAATAATATTTGTTTTCTAGTTCCCCAAGAGAATATTTTATTACAATTAGGTAAGCGGAATAATTTTTCATATGTACCAGTTATTTGTATTAATTAAAACTATATTATTATTATGTTAGCAAGACTATTATTGATTGAAAACCAGTACTATGTAGAAATGGACCAAGCTCGGAGAAATCATTCAATACGAAATATTGTAACTCGAGTTAATCGATCTGATGCTACATATCGAATTAAGAACTATATTCAAATATTAAATGAGGACAATGATATTTTAATGTTCTTAAGAAGAGCAGGCCATACCATGGATGGATAGAATCAAGGGCAAGTTGGACCTCGTCCATTGGTGTGTTATAATTTACAAAATATTCTTGTACTTACCTAAGTTTTATTAATTTTAATTATTTGCATTAAATTTTTTAATTTAAGGAACCGTGATTGATTCATCAATTTGGAGACATTTCAAGTTCTAATTTTAACTAATATGTAACTGTTTATTAATTAAGTTTTGGTACAATTGTGATTTTTATTATGACCTAACCTATCTAGGTACCTATTTTGTATTATTATGAATTATTTTATGTTTTACTTTTTGAAATATTTTTGACACATTTTTAGCAATACTTTCTGAATATATGATATAGGCAAATTAGTGGGTGATCGAGTAGCGATACATAAATGCCCCACCAGAAAAACATTTTCCCCCGTATGAATCCATTTTTGAAAAAGTATTGTATTTGCATACCAATTTGTTTGTATTAATGTTATATAAAGTAATATATTAATTGTGGTTATAAAATATTGTTGATTATTTACCCTTCATTCTCCTTCCATGGACAGCAATATTTAGTGTTCATTTATATTTTATTATCAAGTATCTCATATTATTTAATAAAATAATTAATAAATAACTAATGTCAAAAACTATGTTCACACTATAGTTATTTAACTAAGTATAATATATACACTATATCTAAAGATTAGAACTATTTAAGTATTTATAGGGCTAGTCGTCATGATTAGAAACAATTAAATAAGAAACAACAAAATCAATTTAAAAAAAACTAATTTTAAAAACAATTAAAATAAATTAGACAATATTTAATATTTATAGCTGTGGTTCCTACCTAAATTAAATTCAGATTTTGGTTTCTTACAGTTGGCAATACTGATGTAGTCAGTTCTTATTGGTTGTAGGAGAACTGATATCATCCCCAGATTTGCAACACCTGGTGGAATATCAGTGCTGCCGGTAGAAAGATAATTCCCATTATTCTTTGTTTCTAGCGCGACTGTTATTCCCCGAACCATTGATTATAGAATAGTCCATTTTATCAAATATATCGGGGGGGGGGGGGGGCTGCAAAAATAATAATACTTAATAAGAAAAAAAAAACACTAAACTAAATGAAAATAAGACATTTATTTGTTTTCAACTATAATTCCAAGCGTCTATTAGTTTTTGAATAGATATTTAATATATCATTAGAATCAATATTATTTGAAATATCTCTTTCAATATTTAGTATTGCCAGTGAGGAAAAACGGTCTTGAGTCATAGTTGACCGTATATATGTATTGATACGTCTCATTGTCGAAAATGACCTCTCACATGATGCTGAAGAAATTTGTAAGGTCAGAGCTAAATTTAAAAGTTTATATACATTAGGAAAAGTTGAAATAGTTATATTTTTTTTGAATAAATTTATTTGATTTTTTTGTTCAGGTCCCGGTTCAGGTTTATTATTATAGTTTTGAATACAGTTTTTGGCAACCATCATTTCAGCTTGAAGTGAATTCAAATCAACTTTCAGTAAATCCTATATTAATTAGAACACATTATTAATACAACTTTAAGTAATAAGACAGTTAGTTAGTACTTTCATAAGCATTAAGCACTTACTTTTTTCCAATTATTAAATCCTTTGGTTATAAATATAACTTCTGATGTACCAGTACCAAAATTACGGCATACAAAGCAAAATATACTATCTTTTAGAATGCTATATTCAAGCCACTCAAACTGATTATATAATGTTGAAGAAAAAGCACGATTTTGAGACCCAAATCTAGTTTTAGGATATGCCTAGATAAATTATATAGAAATAAACAGAAAGCGAAAGACAATTATTAAATTTTATAGATGTAATAAAAATATAATGCTTACTTCTAATATCAGTTTTGCTGGTCCAGAGTCTAAATCACCTAAATCCAAGGTATTGTGAACAATACCAAGCTGTACATTTTGTAAATGTTCCTTTAAATCAGGTAGAGATGGTAAGATTGGTGAAGGGTCATCCACTGATTCATCATCTTCCACACTGTTTGTACTGTTTGTAGAAGTCGTTGGTCCTGTTTTTTTAGGTATATTAAATATACCGAACACTTTTTTAGCCATATTTAAAATATTTTTAAAATTTTTAAAAACGCTTGAGCCAAACTGCAAACGGCAAGTCATCCTAGATTAGGTTATAACTTATAATGCGACAATGCGATTTGCGACGGTTTTAGTGTGTGATAACTGATAATACAATTTGGAGGGAAATTAATAACGTGATGTTGTATACGAAACGGCTGGTTGTACAAGTGAAGATAAATATTATAAAAATGATTAAAATGATATCATTTTATAACTCTTGATAACAATAAACTCACAAAATATTATGTTAAGTATTATCGCCGATAAATAATTACAAGAGTGATCATTTTAGTATTATCATTCATTCATTCGTCACAAGTTCAATATAATAAGCACAATAATTTATATTTAACTATTTTAACTCGACGAAATAATCAAAAATAATACAAATAATTCTGGGGGGGCTAATACTCGCACTGGGGGG
>NC_042494.1:170040049-170042261 GCF_005508785.2 Acyrthosiphon pisum | reverse complement strand
GAACGGACAATACGCTACAGCGAAAAGTGCTCGAAATGTAATAAAACTTATTTAAGTATACAACTTATGCTTCGTTAAGTATAAATATTTTTAAGTAAACATACTTTACCCATAATAGTTTTTAATGAATAAAGTAAGTGGTAACTAAAATTTGAAAAATTTGAAAAATATAAAAATGAATAATAACTGGAACTGTTGTTAAAGCACAGGGCTTTGAGTTACTTAAGTACTAATGTAATAAAGTAATAACTAAATCAAAAGTACAATTGTATATTTAATGTCAATTGTTTAATAAACTATATTGTAAGCATATTTGTCAAACAGATATTAGTTAAAACAATAGGAGCGCAGTTTACAATATGTTTAGTCATAGCAAAAGAATAGTTCTTAAGCAGTGATCAAAGTTATACAATTAAACAGTTAAGTCAAATGACAAAAGGGAAAACTAATAAGTGAAATAAAAGTGTTGTGTAGAGAGACATGTACACATATATCAAACATTTGTTTGTAGGTGAAAGTAAAACAAAATATTAGTTTAAGGCAATCATAAAAAATCATAACATGTAAGTTTGACGTTTAAAGTCTGACTCTATGTCGAGCCATAATCATTGAACGGGTTAAAATTAATAGGTACATAATCACAGTAAGTAGTAATTAACAGTTTCACATTAAATAGTTAAGTAAAAATAAAAGTGTTCTGTTGAGGTATTAGGTATATGTCATGATCCTCAATAAAAATAATAATCAAATGAACAAATGCCTAACTGTTTAGTTATAACAATATTAACAATATTAGTTATTATGTATTATATATTTATAGTATGTATATTGGTATGTATGTAACTGACATAACATTCATTGACATAATGCTTCTAAATGTTATACTTAAGAAGTAAACATAATCATGAACAATAATGATAGCAATAAAGAAACTTGTAACTAAGAGTTAGCCAGTGTATTAAAGTAATAAATAAAACAAAAAGTAAAGTACCTACATATCTTTAAGTGACATGACTTTAATTAAATACATAAAGTACTATTTTGTTTATTAATATTGTACTATTTAGAATGTGTAGCAGTATTTGTATGCTACACTAAATTTATATAAATGACTAAAATAAAAACTAAAATATATACCAAGTACCTACTATATGGTATGTTAAATATTTAATTGTTGACACACAATCGTTCCTATGTCTAACGATTTAGGTGCATTGCTCAATAAAGCATATTATTAAAGCAATAGCCGTGGATGACAATTAAATATTATTATTTATCAATTGTCAATTTATTGCTCATGATTAAACCTACCTATAGTATATATTAATAATAATATATTGTAATACACTCCATAAATCTACCTACATAAGTAACATCAAACATTATACACTTTAACTACCAGACTTTACTGAAATAATGTAGTATAAGTAATATTAGTTTATTAATATTGTATTATATGATATCTGCAGCAGTATTTGAATCCTCCATTAAATGTATTATTACCAACATTACCTATACATTACCTCACCTAAAAACTGTAATATATTAGGTACTACATAGTATACGTGTAGCTTAGTTATATTCAAGTATAAAAGAACCATTCCATATAATCCAACCCATGTAAAATAATAAAATGTATCAAATTTATTTACCAAATTTGAATCCCTCAACCAACTGTAATATATTATGTAGTTACTACTATAATAAGTACCTATGTTAGTAATATTACTATTGTATATTCAAGTGTAAAAGAACCATCCCATATAATCCACCAACCCATGTAAGATAATAATCAAGTGTTAATTTATTATTTAATAAATAGTTAATTTCATATAATACCCAAACCTACCTACATAAGTTATGTAAAATAGTATATGATCATATCATTATGCAATTTAGTTTTCAGACTTTAATTAAATACATAAAGTTCTTATTAATACCTATTGTATTATTTAGAATCTGTAGCAGTATTTGTATGTTACACTAAATTTATATAAATGACTCACCTAAAATCTGTAATATATCAAGTACCTATTACATAGTATGTTAATAATTTATATACTACATAATGGAGCCTATGTCTAACGATTTAGGTGCGTTGCTCAATAAAGCATATTATTAAAGCACAATATGTAGATATTAAAGCAATGGCTGTGGATGTCAATTAAATATTGTTATTTATCAATTGTCAATTTATCAATTTGATTTTATG
>NC_042494.1:170038374-170039949 GCF_005508785.2 Acyrthosiphon pisum | reverse complement strand
TTTTTTTTTCTTACGGGTTCCATATAATGTAATGCTATTTTAGCTTTATCCTGTTATCCACCCCCACTTCCTCACGAAATGTATTAATCAACTTCCAAATTGTTGAATGTTTATGTCCGATTAAATGCGCAAATCTATTTATTTATTTATTTATTTATTTATTTATTTATTTATTTAAATATACGGACGTGAGTCCTATTACAATTTCGAATATTTGCACATAAGAATATAAGATATTAACAAATTAGTAAACAAGATGAAAAGAAAAAAAAAAATATATAAAAGAAATTATACAAAAACTAATAGTATTTAAATGAATATAATAAGAAAACTATAAAGTGCGATAGGGTATATAATAAAGATAATGGACAATAAGTTATATAAAATCAAAGGGATAAGTGTTACCAGCTACCATGAGGAGATTAGCGGGGGAATTTAAAATATAATTTTTATTTGAAAATTGAGGGTAAAATGGTTTCGGATCTCTGGTATTAAGGTTATTTATTTTTAAATTAATCAATGATAACAATTCCGGACAATCAATAGCGCCTAATAATAATTTATTAAGAAATTTGGAAAGTAGAAGTATTGTTCCAGCTTTCACAAATATTATTTGTACGGTGTCTGGGATGTAATGTAATGTATATTACATGCATACATTATAAATTAAAAATTAAATATAATAGACAATTTTGTATTTTCGGACTTTTTGTCCAACTTTTTTTATTCCGGACTTTTCGTCCGGGATTCAAAATCAATACATTCATCGCTCCGCTCAGAATCTGAAATATATTATAATAATAGTATTTTAAAAATATATGAAAATGTATTTATTATTTTATTCAGATATGCAAGAAAAATTTGTCATACATTGTTACAAGTCTGAAGTGAAGATTCTTTAATAATTTGTTTGATTTTAATGACTGATATTGAACCTTTATACTAGCAGAATGACAATGTCATTCTTTAAAATGTATTATTTTCGTTATTTTCAAATCGGTAATTAATAATCATCGATCGATACTTTGGAATTTCTTTTTTATAGTGTACCCGTGTGTAATTTTATCATTTCCTTTGCCCCTAGCCCCCCCCCCCTGGATCCGTCACTGCTGATATTAACAGTGGTCAGTGACTAACGACGGCGCTGTGGCATGGCATAATTTTATTGTCGTGAATCCAGTTTCAATAGCGCCTATAATACGCGGCTTATTTTCCCAGCCACTCGACGATAACATTACGATTGAAATTATTGTCGGGCGGCAGTTTCACTTAATCCGGCAACCGTCGACCAAATTACTAAAATAATATTTACATCGACATACCGACGATATTTATGATATCACGATGTTAAAATATAATATATTTTCGATAACTTCTATACATTTTTTATTTTTAGATAATTATAATTTACAAGTATCTACCGGTCTCGAACGAGCCGCCCCGTGTATTATCATAGAACAATATAGAAGCGAAACTCGATCAGCTTGATGGGTGAAGTGTTTACCTATGATCTGAAGTCCGAACAATGAAACTGTTTCCGTAACACTGACATGATGTTATACCCGTATTGAAAAA
>NC_042494.1:170037551-170038324 GCF_005508785.2 Acyrthosiphon pisum | reverse complement strand
ATACATAGTGAAAAACATGAAATTAGTACTATAAAACAGAATATTGATAGGATTAAATTGGTTTGATGATAAAAGACATTTAATTGATGGAAAAACAGATACATTGGCATGGGGTCATAAGAATATCGGAATAGATAGAGCAGATTTTATTAATCACCTAAAAATTATTAATAAAACTAAATGATTATAATTATATTATATTTTTTTTTTTATTTGCTTATTTTGTCTAAGTCTAAAAAACTTCAAATTACTTAATAATTAAAATCAAAGATAAATTGCTAATTAAATTTTTTCCTATTAAATATAAATAAATATAAAAATATAAAAAATGTTTGAATTAAAAACGTCTAATTCAATTGATTTGGTAGATTTAAAAGTGCGGTTTAATAAATATGGATACAAATATAAATGTATTAATTTGTCAGAACTGGCAGCTGACAAAAGATATGAAATTAATGCTTTTGAAATTGTTAACATTAATGGGCAGGATAAAGTATCTGTTGTATTGGATAATAAATATAAGCTCATTTTACCAGATAGATATTTTAAAACTATTTCTGAAAATAAATATGAAATGAATGATAAAGAGTGGTCTACTCTTTACCTTTATTACAGATATATCAAAACATTTGATAATGGAGATTTATACCATCGTATAGAGTTTGAAGGTAATTCTTTTGACACTACTGTAAATAAAGTATTAAAGAAATTAAATGAAGAAGTTTACCAATATAAATATATAAAATTATCTGATTTAAATATTAATGACTTTA
>NC_042494.1:170029549-170037501 GCF_005508785.2 Acyrthosiphon pisum | reverse complement strand
TTATGCATTTTAAACATTATACAACAATTTTTATAAATACCTTTTAATGAAAAAATAAATTATGAAACTCATATTTGTACTTCTATGTACACACATTGTCAACGTATGGCGTATGCAGGCCGACGTCGATAGTTTTATTATTTTTCTATTTATTATTTGTACTCGGTGTATGCTACCGCTTTCGTATTGCCGTCGGAAGTTGTCGACTATTCGGTTTACGTCGGCTGTCGATTTCGTCTCATAGTGGGGGAAAATCGGGCAACGAGCTTCCGCGGCCGTCAGTCGCGATGCGCGAAACCGGTGTATTCTACTTTGAGACAGAGTATAGGTGTTGAGTATACACCACCAGATATTGCTTATACAGTAATAGGAATAAAAACTCCAAAATTTTACACTCAAGGTTTTTTAAAAGACATAAATGGCAGTATTGAAACAGAAAATAGCAAAACTATAATAGGAAAGAAAAATTATACTATTGATCAATTAAATAAAATACTACCATCAAATATAAAAATAATACAGACAAATAACTATATTACAATTAAATCTAGTGTTTATTATTTAATGGATGAAAATTTAAAATCAAGCTTAGGATTAGGTAATATATATAGTTATAAACATATTGGTTCAGATATTATATTCAGTAATTATTTTGAAAATAAATTTATTGAAGTACATTGTAATATAACTGAAAAATCTATTTCTAGCCATAAAAACAAACAATATAATCATACAGACGGTGATATTTTAGGTGTTATTAAATGTGATAAGGGTGGTCAATATATAACTGATGATATTAAATATATTCCTCTAAGAGTAACAGATTTTAATCATATTAATTTATTTATCACTGATCAAGATGGTATTAACATAATATGTAATGATTTTGTTGCATATTTAATTTTGTATTAAATGGATAATAAATATGAAATTACATTGTTTCATTTAAATGATAATAGCAAATCAGAGTCAGTACTTCCAATACCTATGAGATGTTTAATTATAGGTTCTTCTGGATCAGGGAAAACTAATTTATTATGTAATATTATTATTAAGTATTGGATTCCTTATGAAAATCTTTATATTTATACAAAAAATATAGAGCAACCAATTTATGAAAGTATAAAAGAAGTATTTGCAAAATTGTATAATGTAGAGGTATATATGACTAATGAAGAGATAATATCTGTTGATGAATGTAAACCAGATAGCTTAGTCGTTTTTGATGATTATATTCTAGATAAACAAGATAGAATAAAAGAATATTTTATAAGATCAAGATCTAAAAATATTTCATGTATTTATGTAAGTCAGAATTATAGTTTATTAGATTTAAAAGCAATCAGAACAAATTGTAATTTTTTAATTATATTTAAACAGTCAGATTTTTATATTAGGAGAATATGGAAAGATTTTTTGAGTAATGATATAGTTTTTGATAAATTTAAATCTTTATGTTCAACTTGCTGGAAAAATAAGTTTGGGTTTATTTCAATTGATTTAACAGGTATACACATTTATAATAGATTTAAAAAGATATGAATTTAGACGTAAGACGTATTCGCAAAAAAGCAAGCAATAAAAGTAAAATGTAAACGTAAAATGTAAACGTTTATATATACTATATACCGTTATGTTAACATAAACGTAAGACGTTTACGTTTATATATACTATATACCGTTATGTTAACATAAACGTTAATATATTTTAACGTTTTCGTCTATTTAAATAATGGTTATCGAAAACATATACTTGTTTATTAAAATTTTTCATATTAAATGGATATAAAAGATATGAGGAATATTTTTTTAAAAGAGAGGGGAAA
Organism: Acyrthosiphon pisum; assembly: GCF_005508785.2. Taxonomy (NCBI): domain Eukaryota; kingdom Metazoa; phylum Arthropoda; class Insecta; order Hemiptera; family Aphididae; genus Acyrthosiphon; species Acyrthosiphon pisum. The sequence continues at coordinate 170,035,675 of NC_042494.1, read as the reverse complement.
AGTAATGAAAAATAGAAAAAAGGGAGGCTTTGTAATGAAAAAAGGGGGAGATATAACGTCGGTTAAAGAAGCAGATGAAATAATTAAACTTGAAGATAATCTGAAGAAGGAGTTTAAAAATGCAACTTTAAGGAATATGTATGTTGAAGAAGAAAAAGAGAAATCATTTGGACCTGTAACGAATGAGTTAAAAAATATTGTAAATGCAGTTAATGAAGTTAAAGAAATAAATATTAAAACTGATGAAGATATTCACAATATGCTAGTACCCTTAAGGCGCCCTGAAATGTTAAGGTTGGCAGATCCAATTAAACCAACTTTAGATGCTAAATCACCAATGAATGATCCTCAGTTATTAAAATTAATGGACACACCTAAACGACCTCCAATGAATGAAACACCAAAATCTCCTATGCCTAAGGATGCAATAATACTGGGTGAAAACGCAAAGAATATTTATCTGATTTAGAAAAAAATAATCAGTTTGGCAATATATTATATACGGATACTGAACACATATGATCGGAAAATATCCAATAATTTTTGATTTTGATGATATATTTTTAAATGGAAAAAAACGTATAATGACTCCAGGTATGTGGAGATTATTGTCACATAAAGATCTTACAAAATCCAGGTTTTTATACAACAGAAGATTTTGAAAATTATGAAAAAATATTAATTGAAACAGATTCAATATACCAAAATAATGACTCAACCAAGTCAAACAAACCTAAATCAAGTTCAAGTATTAAATATAATGAGATGATTAGACCAATTTGGCAAAAAATAAGACCAGCTACACCGACATCACCAAAAAAAGATAAAGAAAGTAAACCACAAATTACATCAGGGGAAGGTTTAAAAAAATATACAGAAAATCCTATTGAATATAAATATATACATAATTTAGGTGAATTATTTAAGAGATTATATTTTATTGCTAGTGAAGAAAAAGCAGGAAATAATAATTTCCGTAATGAAAAGATTAGTATTGTGCGTTTTTTTAATTCTGAATTTGAAAGAATAGTTACTACCCCACAAGGAATTGAGTACTTAATATCTTTTGTATCAAGATTACCTAAAAAAGTTGTCGAAGGATCAGGTCTTATGAATAAACTTTTAAATAGTAAATTTATGCCAGAAATACATTGGCCTGGTTATAATTATCTTGGTCCTTTTACTGATTTAGAAAAAAATAATAAACCAGTAAATAAATTAGATATAGCAGCAAAGGAACATGATTATTTTTATAAAGAACATGAAGATACTGAAACAAGACATATTGGAGATAAAATTTTGGAAAATAAAGCATGGGATAGGTTTTAAGCCCCAGATGCATCTATAGGTGAAAAAACAGCTGCGTATGTTACTACAAATGCAATGAAAGCAAAAAGGTATTTAGGTATGAATTTAACTTGATTTAATAACTTTTTTAATGAATTTTATTTCTATTAAATGAATTTAGATTTAAGTGATTCTCAAATAGAAAAGCTTGTAAAAGCTTATAAAAACAAAAATGATGTAGTTATTCAATTAAAGCATACACAGATTGGTAATGGAAAAAACAAATTTAATTTAACTGATAGACAAAATAATAAGTTAACTAAAGCTAAAAAAGATAAAAAGGGGGTGAGATTAAAAATTACAAAATCTCAATTTGGAAATAAAGATAAAGTAGGTGGTTTTTTACCTCTTATCATAGCAGGTATAGGTGCTCTTAGTGCATTGGTCGGAGGTGCTAGTGCTATTGCAAATACTGTTATTGATGCAAAAGATAAGAAATTGAAACGAGATGAGGCAGAAAGACATAATAAAATGATGGAAGAAAATGTTAGAAATATTAAGACTTTACAGATTGGTTCAGGTCTTAAAAAAAAACAAAAAAACAAAAAAAACAAATAAAGCCATTAACTAATTTTGATATTATTAAAGTAGGAAAAAATATTAAGAATTTTAGAGGTTGTTTTATGAAAGATGAGTTACCAGTAGTGCCTTGGAAAAATGAGTGTGGAATATTAAATTTAAATAATTCTAATCAATCTGGTTCACATTGGGTTGCATGGATAAAAAATGGTAATAATAAGGTATATTTTGACTCATTTGGGGATTCCTCTCCGGTTGATGAAATTGTAAATTATTTAGGAAAAGATGATTTATATTACACCACTGAACAATTACAAACTTATACTGACCCACCTATATGTGGTTATTTATGTTTAGATTTTATTAAGAATTATGATTTGAATTATGAACTGAACCTGAAAAACTAAAAAAATTATAAATTAAATTTGTATATAAATAAATATAAAAATGAATCGAAATAATATTATTGGCTATCTTTATGAGGAGGCATTATTGCAATCATTGAAAGCAGGTTATGTATTTTTATGTTTAAAATGTAAAATTTACAAGAGTATAACTGAGTTTAGTAAAAACCAAAAATGGTGTAGAAGTTGTAATATTGAAAAAGTAGTATGTGAATGTGGTAAAATAATGCATTTAAGATACCATAAGAAACATTTATCAAGTAAATTTCACTTAGAAAGGTTGCATGATATTTTATTACATTTTTTTTCCTTATAAATGGAAAATATATTTGCACAATATGACCATGCTATTATCAGTGAACAGGAAAAGGAATTTTTCCCTTTAGACATAGCAAATCTTAATATTCCTAGTCAAATTACTACTTTTAATATAAAAGAAGAAGATAGTTTCTTAAATGTTAAAAAAGCAAAATTTGAAATTTTTGGTCAAGTTTTACAAGAAGATGGTACTAATTATCCTAAAGGATCAAATGTAATATTAGTTGATAATTTTCCTCGATTTTTGTTTCAGTCAATTTGCGTTAAAAAACATTGTAAAGAATTAGATAAAATTGATAATGTTGGTAGGTGTAGTTTAATTAAAGGTACGGTTAGTTATTCTGCAGACCTAAGTGGACCAACAATAAATAATGGATTTCAATCAACATTTAGTGGCGGTGGTTATTTTAGTGCTATTGGCAAATTATCTAATTTGTGTTTAGGATTTTTTAAAGATATAGAATGCCCAGTATATAAAGGAGGTTTTGAAATAGATTTTTTAAGACATACTGACGATGATGCTTTATTTAGAGACAAAAATGATAAAACAGATGTGGTACCTGGAAAAGGAAAAATTGTTATTAATGAGTTTCTTATTAGTATACCAATTGTGACTTATAAAGACGCGCATAAATTTAAATTGATAAATGATTTAGTTTCATTATCCAAGAGAAATGAATATAAATTTAGATTTAAATCATGGCAATGTATTCAAGTAAAAAATATTACTGGTAATTCACTAACCAAAGATATAACAAATCTGTATAGAAATATTAATAATCCTTTATTTGCTATCATAGCTTTTCAAACAGGTAGACTAAATAACCAATTGACAGATCCAATAGAGTTTAGTCATTGTAATTTAACAAATATTTGGTTGGATATTGATGGTGGGAGGTATCCAACACGATTATTAAAACTAGACTTTAGTAAAGGAAAATTTAATAAGGCTTATGATATGTTAATGAGTTATAAGAATGTTTATAATAGAGTACATAGAGATTTATCTTTGATGTATATAACTCCAGCACAGTTTAAAAATACCAGACCATTTTTTGTGATTGATATGAGCAGGCAACCACCACAGATCTCCGGATCTAAAACAAGTATTGTCTTAAATGCAGATTTCAGTGAAGATGTGCCTGCCAATACTATTTGTTATATTTGCTTAGTATCTGGAACAGAATTTTTCTATGATCTTACCAATAATACAATTAGAGAAAACATATAAATATAAATATATAAATATGGATTATTGTAAATATAAATATATAAATATGGATTATTGTAAAAATTGTAAATCTCAAACTAAAAGTATAGGTATTCCTAAATTTATTAAAAATGGTAATAAATATAGGAGATTATCAGTATGTAAAATATGTAACACAAATAAGAATAATATATCAAAACCACCAGAACTTATAGAAGCTTATGAATTATTTAAACCAGCTAGAAAAAATTTTGAGACGAGATATTTTGTGCAAAGAGGTATTAACGATACTTGGCAAGCTGATTTGTACTGTTTTTATAGACCAAAATCTACAAATAGTGATCCTAATTATAATTTAAGGAATAAACATAATGAAATTAAAGTTAATGATAATCATAAGACATTGTATAAAGCTAATAATGGTTTTAAATATATTCTTAATGTTATTGATACATTTTCTAAAAAAGTTTATTCTGTAGCTTTGAAAACAAAAAGTGGATTGGAAGTATCTGAAGCATTTTCACAAATATTTAAACATAATGTACCGAAAAAATTACATGTAGATAAAGGTAAAGAATTTTATAATAAAGATTTAAAACAATTACTAAACAAATATAACATTACAATGTATAATACAGGTACCGATAAAAAGGCATCTATGGTTGAACGTTTTAACAGAACATTAGGTGATAAGTTGAAAAAAGTACTTTATTTAAATAATGTATGGATTACTGAATTGCCAAGGATTATTAAGACATATAATAATACATACCATAGAACAATAAAAATGAAACCTGCTGATGTAAGTAAGAAAAACGAGAAAGAACTACTTTCCACTGTTTATAATTATGATATTTGCAATTCCAAACCGAAATTTGAAGTAAATGATAGAGTAAGATTATCTTCAATAATTGATGTTTATAGAAATAAGTTAAAGACAAATTGGTCAAAAGAAATATTTACAATTATTGAAAAAATTTTTAAATCGAATGTAAATTATTATAACATTTTTGATGTAACAGGCACGTTTTATGAACCGGAAATTTCGTTATCATTGTTATAAACTCGAAAGTAGGCGTTTTCCGCAGGATATTGTTATCATAACAGCAACAAGTTCCAATTTTGTTATATTCCATGGTTATCTCTTTGATAGTGGTGTACCGAGTAATATTTTAACGATTATTTTAAAAGTAATATTTTAACGACTATTTTAAAAGTAATAATTTAACGACGTAATTTATCAATTTAATTAAATTCAAACAATTATTTTCCCTATAAATGAACAAACTATATTGCTTAAAGTGTAAACAAAAAACAGATAATATGAGTCCACTTATAATAAAAACTAATCACAACAGGAAAAGATTGTCTGCAAAATGTAAGCTATGTAGAACATTAAAATCAGGATTTATTAAGTAGATTATGACATAAACTAATTTGCTATCCATTTTCTATGTTTAGCATCAATTCGCTATTATATAGAAAATTAGACAGCTGAAAAAGCTCATGAATGAAAAGCAATATATTCTAATTTATTTTACTTAATTTATATGGAATTGTGCTGTAATTTAATAATTATTTTTTGAGATATGTTTTTTTAATTTAATTTAAGAATTTATTTGGTTTAGATGAGCGTAGAATAAATATAGAATAAATATGGATAAATATAAATATATAAATAATAAATATTACTAATAATAATGAATAATAATATTAATATATACCCCCCCGACCAACTTATTTTATATGGAATTGTGCTATAATTTGAAAATAATTTTTGCGAGATTTGTAAGAAATTAACGTAATATATACTCCAGCCACCAGCTAATCCGCCGTCCATTCTCTATGTTTAGCATCAATTCGCTATTATATAGAAAATTAGACAGCCGAAAAAGCTTATGAATGAAAAGCAATATATTTTGATTTATTTAACTTAATTCGATAATAATTTTTGAAAGATTTGTAAAAATTAAAATTTTGGTTTTATTAAGTAAATTATAACATAACCAGGGTTGCAAAGTGTTTTAAACAAAATGTTTTAAACATGTGTTTAAAACGTTTTAAACTAGTGGATTTGTTTTAAACGTTTTATACATAAACGTTTAAAACGTTTAAAACAATTGTTTTAAACGTTTTATTCATAAACGTTTAAAACAAAAAAAAAATAACAAACTATTTTATGTAACTTATAACTTGATTTTCGACAGATACCTTAATATTGTTCTATGTTAATAGGTATCTAAGTATCTTACACAGTTATAATAAATATTAATAGATATGAACCAGCTGCGTTATACTTATACACTTATACCTAGCAACAGCAATACC
>NC_042494.1:170025427-170028730 GCF_005508785.2 Acyrthosiphon pisum | reverse complement strand
GACAAAGTTGTTTTAATAAAATTATAATTATTTTGGTTATTAAAATATTTCGATACAAATATATTTACATACTTACTAAAATCCCGCGATGGAGTTTCCATTCTTTATGTTTAATTCACTGGAGGAAAATTATTATGTACACTTGATAGCCAAGTGGCTTCTTTGCTGTTTATTTGCAGGTGTTAACTGTCTGTAGACATACAGTGAATGACAAAAAATTCCACTGTGTGGCCTGTATTTATTAACTAAATTATCTCTAGTAATTTTGGGATGATAGGTGTGTTCATACAATCGGTTCTCATTGGCTGTATTCTGCTTTAGGGACATGGGTGTGCTCATTATTCTTGATTGACGTCATATTTACTATGAAAAAGTATTGGAATAATTGTCATATATATTATATTTCCTATAACGATAAGCAAATATATGGCGGAAGCTGCTTGGCTGTTGTGTCTAAATATTTGTAATGTTTAAAATATGTATAAATTGTTTAAATAATTTTCTTAGAATATTTCTAAATTCTGTATTTATCTAAATATCTGTAATATTTCTAAATGTTTTCTAAAATGTATGAAATTTTATATAAAATATGTGAAATATCATTGTATTTGTATATAAATTGTATACAAAAAAGTACTCAAAATCTGATGTAAAAATATCAAAATTCGATGTAAAAATATCAAAATTCGATGTAAAAATGTTGAAATAAGCTAATTTTAAGATGATGTAAAAAAACCGACTGCGCCAGAACATACACAATATATCTACTATTGTATCCTACGAGTATAATATAAAATGCAGTGCCTATTATGTAACTCGATAGACGATAAAAATCTATTTTTATATGAATTCTAACAGACGTGACGGTCAACACAACAAATGAAAAAAAAAATTTGACTCGATCACGCGTAATGCAGTAGGTACTTATAGTTAATAACCTTTACCTATGTTATATGGATTTGCACGTGATGTGGTCCGCCGTCGCATCGCAGGTGTGGCTCACGGAGTGGCTTCAAAAGTATTATAATAATCGAAAATGTATATCAAACGACGCGTCGATGTCACTTCGAGCGACTGCAGTTAGGTATAAAGGCATAAAGCCGAACTACGCCATGTCGTGTAAAATAATGATCATGGCTACCACAGTTACCAAACGATACTGACATTTTTCTTAAATAGAGGGGTGGGTGGTAGCCAGTGGTCCCCTAGTAAATTTAATATGATATTCTCAACAGGTAGTCAATTTAACGATCTGAAATATAATTACTTATATTATATCAATACATTATTATGCATAAATACTTGGGATATTTCATATTTGTAGCTTGCCTCTGGAAAATTTTTAGTTCGCCACTGATACCGAACGGTTGAATATATTTGTCAATCAAATTATTTAATTGAATACATATATTCAACTATGCGGTATCGTTTGGAAACTGTGGTGACCGTGATTATTTTTAGGGATTAAAATGTCGGAAAATTTCCGGAAAAATTTCGGAAAAAAAAAGTTTTTTTCCCAGAGCCTCGGAAAACGTGGAAAAATTGGAGAATATTGAAATAATACATTTCCGAAAAAAACCGAATTTTCAGAAAATTAAAAATTTTATTTACGCTTAAAAATTAAAATAATCTAAAAAAAAAAAATAATGTAAAAAAAAATCATTTTAAAAAATAGATAAGGAAACCAGTCATTGTCATTTCACATTTCCAATACGGTTATCAATGTATATGTATTATTGTATTAAAATTTAAAAATATTAGTACGGATATTTCAATATTTGTTCTAAAAATAACGTAGTTCCATATCAAATTGGTATTTATGTGGGAGAGTGTATTTCCCCGAAAATAAATCACCTGTATTTTTATATGTTAAAAATTGTATCCTTATTGTCTATTTATGTTTGTAATAACTAATAAGTAATAACTAATAAGGTATTATAGTAACTGGCTGATAGGTTTATAAATTATATTACAGTGACTGGTGAATGGTGAGTGATGACTATATAGTAACTATTTGATAGTTTGTATACCTATTATCAAACTTAGTGAGTTGGTAATAAAATATATTAAATATAAAATAATATTAAGAAATAATAAGAAATAGCTAATTAGTAAATAGTTAATAGTTATTAGTTAATATTACAAATTATAATTATTTATAAATCAAGTATAGAATCCTCTAGGTTTATCCACTACAGACTTTAAGTTAGGTATGGTACCTAATACCTATAGATTATAATATGTATGTAAATTCAGGTGTTCAAACGCCAGAATAAAAAGTTTAAACAAACATTCAGGTTTTCCAAACCGTTATTATTCGGGTTAACATTGGTTAATACGGGTGAGTAGTCTGAAAAAACATAGCTTATGATAACCCCCCCCCCACTACAAAAAAAAATTGGGTAAGTGGATGTCGCTCTGCTGTGCAGTAGGTTACAACTTACAAGTGGGTCACTGCAGTGGCGGCTATCGAACAAAAGAAAGGTGTATCAAATTTTGAATTTGATCCACCCACCCACCATAATATATAATTTATTGCCTAACCAATAATTTACATTTTTGTGATACCCAACTATAAATACAAGAAAAAATTGATTAAGATTTTTTTTATTTAATATAGTATTTTGTACAATATTAATTTTAGGTAACTAAAAAAATGGTTAGTTTTTAATAATACTAATAATATAATATATTACTAATTGACTTGTTCACATCAAATGTTTAGTTAGTACAGAACTTTCTTCAGCAAATTTTTTTAATATATTATCATGATCAATAACTTCTGAAATATCTCTTTCGCAACTTATTATCAGTAAGTCTTCTAATCTATTTTGTGTCATGGTTGTCCTTAATCTAGACTTAACGATTTTGAGTTTTGAAAAATTAATAGAATAGTATATTGTGTCAAAGGCAGATGAAAAATATTAAAAATTCAGTCACAATTTTTTTTATAAGCATTTAAAGTTCAAATTTTGACAAAAGGCATAAAAATTACGAAAATATGCAAATTATTTTTAAATAGAAATTCCTAAAAAATCTTTTTTCAAATCTAAGATTTTAAAATGTATTATAAGATTCCTTATAAGTTTATCTACCTTTATCAAAAAAAAAAAAATGTCTATAAGAATGTCAAATTAAATTTTTATGAGTGTCTGAAGTTCATATTTTTACAACATGTTGGATATTCACTTTATCACTTGATTTATCATGTAGCGATTTTCTTATTTGTTGTAAATCAGAAACAAATAACCGTAGACACTTGAGATTTATATCATATGTTTATTTTATCATTCCTATACTTGA
>NC_042494.1:170019006-170024044 GCF_005508785.2 Acyrthosiphon pisum | reverse complement strand
TGTAGTTGTATACTTGTATCTACTATAATACGTACCTATATCTTAACCATGCCAATAGTATTTCACTTTACTAAACTTGTTTGATGTTGGGCACTTATTACTTACCTACTGTCTTAGTACTTACACTATGAATGCAGTATAAGGTAGCCATCGGTTGGTATATTAAATATATTTTTCTTATTCAGTTAAGGTTATTAGGTACCTACCTACCCACTATACCCACCATGGTCCATGGCCATTGACCACCCACCCAATTATAAGGTGTATCGACCGATACACCTTAAGTATAGGATATCCGCCACTGGGTCACTGTAATGGATGGTGTTAAATTTGAATTCAATGATATTATATTATTATAATATATGGTATATTATAAAATTAATCTATTTTGAAATTATCTAGTATTCTAGTAGGTACGCCTATTGTTGCCTCTGGGTTGCATAAACAATTTATTAAATTTAATGGTTCACTAAAAATTTAATGGACCAATCGTGGGCCACTAAATCTTGTTTAAGGGACCATTATTAGCTCACTATTGATTCATTAAATGTTTTGTGCAACCCAGCACTATCCGTGATCCATTTAACCATTTAGGTAACGTAACACGTAAGATACTCATTATTTCAAAAACTATTAACGTTTTTGAAAATATTTGTTTTACATAATTTTAAGTTGATAAAAACAAAATTTTTCTAATAAATTATATTTTTAATTTTTTTATGATAACATGCATTTTCAATTCCTTATTCCAAAGTAAAATATTTTTATTTTTAGTTATTTTTAAAATTTTGAATTTAAGCAGTTACTCAAATTATTATAGAAAGTGCAATTTATATTTGCCATCTTATAAAACTTGGTTTAACACATTTTTCAAATAATATATTTTCTTTAAATAATAAAAAAAAAATTGTAATTGTTATGCAAATAAAAATAATTCGCATATTATAGTAATGTCAATGACCAGCTATCGACCCATACATTGTATACCAAATTTGCACATACAAAGAAAATATTAACTTAACATTACGAGACATTCGTACAAAATGTGTAAATAAAACTAAGTGAAACTAACAAATAACAATAATATCTAATAATATTGTAATATTTATATTTTATAAGTGTGAATTGATTACAATGTTTACACACCGCAGAAAACAGAATATACAAAACTAAAACTATCTATTAAAGGTAACCGCCGACCGTATTATATTATTATTTTGGAAATATCTAATAAGAATTAATTTTTATCATATAATAATAATATTACGGTTGTCGAGTGTTAACGGTTCACTGACACAGTTTTTTTTTTAAAGTACTTATTGATCAATTGTATTTATTAATAATATTGTACATTTTATAGATATATTATTGTACACGACACCAGAGGCGGTTTGACAATATTGAGTTGCTGCACAGAAATCTACAACTACTGCAATATTTTAAATATTTTGCGCTACACCATATTATGATACATATTTTCTACAAAATTTTATTTACCATCATTTAAAACTTGGTTTAAAATAATGTATTTTCTTTAAAGAATAAAAAAAAAATTTAATTGGTACACAAATATAAATAAATCAAATATAGTAATGTCAATGGCCAGCTATTGACCCATACATTGTAAACCAAATTTGCACATACAAAGAAAATATTAACTTAATATGGCTACAATAAAACAGAACGATTAATATTATTGAGTATTTAAATATAAAAGCAAAAAAAAAAATAACTCATCAGATGGATGACTGCCAAATTCATGCCTCGAGTTGTGTTGTTATTTCGTCAAGATTCATTCTTATTGTGAACAGCGGTTTTATAAGTTATTATCATCATCAAAATTATTGTTTTGAATATTCAATATTTTATTGAACCGATCAAATGTGTTTTCAATCATCTTTTTTTCTTCTTCATCCCACTTATTGTTTATTAACTCTTTTACATTTGCAAATAAAACATTCAGAAAATCATTTCGTTCTAAAAATCTGCCTACATTGAACAATGAACAAACATACTGAAATCATAAATAATAATAATTATATATTTATGTCAGTCAAGTGTTTTTACTTATAAGATAAAAAACTAACTTACACCTAATAGTTTATAATTTTAAATATTAATACATCAAATAATATATAAACTGAAAATAATATTATAAAAATATAACCATAATTTGATAAGAATATTAAAAGTACGGTTTAAGATTTATGAGTATCTAACTACTTGGTAATAACGGAACATAAGGGTGAGCAGACTTTGGTAGTGGTCGATAAAATGTGCTCCCCAAAAATATAAATAATCCTAAATAAATACCCATAATATGCTTTAAAATATTTATCATACCTATATACATTTTGTTCATTTTGTTAGTTTTTCTTTCTAAATTGTTATTTGATAACTATTAATTGTATGCCCTTTAAAAAAATTGTTTGCCCTAGGCCACCAGTGTATGCAAGCGCATATCCCATGCGCACGCCTATGTGTCCCAAATTCCCAATATAATTAAAATTTACATTTTTATAACCTGACTAACGTAATAATTAACTTGAAAAATATGGAAGTAAGAAGCTCCTTTATATATTTTGAGCATTTTTTGGAGGTTTGATACGTACAAAGTATTTTTTATATATGATTTAGTTACTTACCATTAATTGACATTTTTTAAAAGTATCTTCGATATCTTGATCAGTGTATAATTTAAGGTAGCGCATCATTTCTTTTGGATTATTTTCACAGAAATTGTAATACATTAATATATGAATTAAAATAGTAACCCTTCTTTTGGGGTTTTGAAAATCATTATACATCTCATTTAATGTCTGAACATACGGAAATTCGTGGACAGATTGTAACAGACATTCTACTTTTATTAACTGCAATGAGCTATTGAAATTACCATAAGCCTGTCCACGAGAGAAATACGTTTTAGCTTTTTTATAATCCTGAAACAAAACAAAAATAAATCTTTTTTCACCCAACAATCCATTGTTAAATATCATACTTTTTCACGTTTTAGATAATATCTGCCTATAGTTAAATGCACACAGCCATTTTTAATATTTGACAGTTTTGAAATTATATGGTCTATAAAGTTTTTTGACAGTAAATTTTTCGGATAGTGTAGGCAATACAGTAATATAGAATTTAGTTTATTTGGATCGTCCTTTGCCAATGCCATCGATTTTCTATCAAAAAATTTATGAAATTGTTAAATCAACAAAAAAATTAATAAGATCATAAAACCTAAAGGGATGGTTGGAAAAACAATAAACATAAAAATCGATTTTATATGATTGTTATAATGGTTAAAAATGTATTAATCCCAAAATGACAAGTTAGTGACTAACTCAAAAAATTATAATTTTGTACCTATATGGGATAGACCATAAAAATTTGAGTTACTAATTTTCATTTATCAATACCTTTTGGTTGACATAGATTAACTACTTACTTAGCTATTTTATACGAATAATCAAAAAAATATTTTGACTGTCCATAGTTTTTGTTTACATTATTGATATAACCTGCTTCCTTAAAAAGTTGATAGGCATGAATTAAAAATTTAGGCTTTGTTTGTGTTTTGTATAAATATAAAGCAGCATTAATTTCTTCGTCCCCGGGTATTGTGTATGGTGCATTATCATGTCTTACTACCTTTTTGGCTTTTAACCAAATAAGTAGCCATTCAGGTAAATAATGAAGGGCAAGGGCTCGTTCAGTCAATTCTAAAGCAATATTATTTCCTTTTGGAGGATATTCCATAAAAATTCTGGCTTTTACCGCACAAATAGCAGCTTTCTCAGTATCATTAAAATTTTTAGCTGGCTTCACATCATTCAGTAACTAAAAAAAAAAAAAACATTAGTAATATATATTATCAGGGCCAGCTTAAGGTATAGGCGACGAGCTAGGCACCGACACTTTAGTAAGGAGGCGGCATTTTCAAAACCGTGATAATTATAATATTATTATTTTAGGAGCGGAAAAATTTGATTTTGCTCAGTGCCCTATTTTTGCGTGAGCCGACCCTGGATCTCATCTTATACTAAGAGGCCATATTGATATAATATGTAAAATATATTTTTAACGCATTGTTTAGCTAACCAAAAATGTTTATAATTAATCTATAATCAAAAATCTGAAACATGTTTAACCACTTAAGCACAAATATTAATATACAGATAATATGTACTTATTAGGTAGGTAATTAAATATTTTATAAAAAATAAAAAAATATTGATAAAATATTTTTTGCTTGGACATAAAAATGTAAGACAAAATGCCTAAAAAGTGATAATAATTAACAACCATTTAAAAACGTAATATTTATATTACCTTTGATTATAAATACCAGTATGTATAATCAATGAAAAAAAGGTGGGTAAGTGGATTTCGCTCTGCTGTACAGTAGGTTACAAGTGGGTCACGGTATAATGGATGGTATTAAATTTGAATTCAATGATATAATATCATTGTATAAGAAAAACGATTCTGAGCGGAGGCGGTATGTCAGTCTAAAAATAAGACATAATATTATATTATAGTCTATAGTATTTTAAAAAAAATTGACCTATAGTAGGTACCTATAATAAATTCCCAATTAATCATATCATAATATCTATTAGGTACTTATAACGCGTTATACATCAACAAAAAACCGTGGTACTATCATAGATATATAATAGTATACTTTAGAAGTTTCAAGTACCCACGAATAATATTATACAATCACAACAAAATAACTAAAATAGTTATCCTAGGTTTTTAATATGTAATTTCGTACAAATTTGTACTTAAAATGATTATAAAAAAAAACTGTGTAAATGTATTTTTTAGATTTTTTGGTAACAGAATTAATTACTTACGTGGAATCTTGTTTTAAATTTTCAATTCTTAGATACAAAAAATTTTTAACTACAAAATAATTATTGAATCTTAAATTTGATAAATTTTGTCAAAATTTGATCTTTAAATGCTTATAAAAAAAAAATGGTGCCTATGTATTTTTAATATTTTTCTAACTGATATTGTAACAATA
>NC_042494.1:170005156-170018416 GCF_005508785.2 Acyrthosiphon pisum | reverse complement strand
ATCGAACAAGATACTGAAGTTGAAAATCGTAGCATTATTTCGACAACTTATCGTGTACACAGACACAAAATAAAAAAAAAAAAAAAAACACATCATTGTAAAATCAATACATTCATCGTTCCACTCAGAATCTAAAATATACATTATTTTTATAGACCTTAGGTCATTAGTATAAATTCAAATTTAGATATTTAAATAAATAATAATAACTTCTTTGTTATTAAAAAATATTTTGCGGGCATTTGAAACTTTTACATATTACATTACTTTCTAATAGTACTTCATAAAGGTATTTTTGTAATTGGCAGTTATTAATGGTAATTATGATCATATTATTAATTACTATATTTTAATAGAATACAAAGCTAAAAATTCAAACTGTATTTTAATTTAACTTGTTTGGTTGATTGCATGGTTTAATACAGAGATCTATATAGATTATAATTAACAGATAGATAGATAATTGTTTTCAACTTTCATCAAGACTAGATCTGTTCATAAAAAATTAATTAAACTATCATAAACTAATATTAATGTTTACATTTTCTGAATCAATCTTCAATGTTAATGAAATGTATGCATTGGTGGCTTGAGCAATATGATGGTATACATTAAAGTTCTGTTTGTTTGACTCGTCAAATGTACACGTTTCCATAAATTTAACAATAGTTTCAATTCCCACATACGATTCCTTATATCTTTTGCTCGTATAATCTTCGTGAATAACAATTAATTGTAAATAGAATCTAGAAAATACAATAGTATTATTCAGTATATTTTTTCTACATTTATTATTCAATTATATTTTGTAGGTAAGTATATAAAAATATATATATATATCCAAGTGTATAAAATATTTATTTAATTATTCAGCATATTTTTTCTACATTTATTATTCAATTATATTTTATAGGTAGGTATCAAAAAATATATATATACCCAAGTGAATAAAATATGTCAATACCTACATAAAAAAATGTATTATAGTACCTATAACCTATAGACATAGAAAAAATTAGCTTCATATAAATAAAATTATAGTCTATAACTTAAGCCGCATTCACAGCTATGTGCCTATGTCATAATATATGTTGTGTCGTGCAAAAGCGTGGTAACTATAGCTATATATAATTACAACTGATAACTATAATGGTTTAAAAGGTTGATCTGTACCTACTCAATTCCCGTGATAGATACTCAGTTGTAATTTGGTTATTACATGATACCTTAAAAGTAAAGTCCAAACAAAATGCTATTTGATCCGAACGATACATGGCATTGCTATTGGTATGGCATGTGCATTCATGAATGCTCCTCCCCCTCCTCCTCCTTCTCCTCCTTGTAATACGACTAAATATGACCTAATGGCTAACTTAACCTAGTTAACAAGTTGCTTAATATATCCGTGGTTACCTATAAAAATTAAACTCATTCTCATCTATTTCGTCTATAATCATAGATAGGTTTTCTTGAATTCTATCAGTGATGTTCAAATAAAGATTTTGATTGAATTCTGATGATTTATGTATATCCCAGGAGAAAACGCTTTCAAAGTCATTTTTGATTTTTTTTAGCTGTGTCTGAATGTAATCGTCCAATCCGAGTTCTATCCAGTGGTCGTCGACAGATAAAGCGCCCATCTTGTCAGACAAGTTATCGTCATATATGGCCATTTTTCAGGGTACAAAACACAAGTGTACTAAATCAACAACAACATAAATAAGTATTATTAGTTCTGCAATAGTGTAAATGACAAATGTACCGTCTACTTAATTCATGATTAATGGCTACTGGCTAGTGCAGCATTCAAATATTTAATTAACATATTATTTAACAACAATGGTGGCAAAATCATATTCTTAATTAGTACCTATACAATATCATCTAAGGTCGTGAAATTAAATAAATAGCTAATGCCTAATGATACTAATAACTATTAAGCTACCTACCTACCTATAACTATACATATAACTATAAACTATTACCTAACACTTAGATACCTATGGTTATAATGGACAACTTATAGTTATTAGCCTAATTTTTAATTAAAAAACCTAAAATTTAAAATTGCAAACAATTCCAGCCAATTTATAAAAGCACGATAAAAATAGTAGGACGTATACTACTAAGCTTTTTGGTATTTCGTAATAATATATCTATTTTTTGCAACGCAATTATTTCATTGGATTTTTGAAAAAAAATCTTAACTTTTAGGTCCTTGAAAATTGAAAATTGACTTCCCAAAAAGTCTAGATATTTTTTCAGAGAGTTCATACATGTATAAAAAAAAATCAGACATTCCCAAGTTACTATGAGCACTTAATTTACCATCGCTATTATTGGTCTATACCTTGGGAAAAATACGAGTGCTGCGATCCTCTTTATAGCCGGCAAGTAGTATTTCAGGTATTTGTGTTCCACAACTGCTATGATATTTTATTATTAGGTAGGACAACACGAATTGTATAGTCCGAAATTGGAAGTGTGCACTTCGAATTTGAGACAGTAAAGCACGATTGAGCATAAAACGATTGAGCATAGACCTTTTTGGCAACACGATTGAGCATAGAATATTTTATGCAATGTTGCCAAAACTTTGTAACTTATTATTTTCACGTATTATTACACCAATTATTATGATATTTGACACGAGCCGTGAGCCGAGCCCCTCAGCTTTATCGACAATGTTATCGATTAATAAATTAGTTCCGGAGTACTATTCCAGACTGTTGAGACTATTATTGATTTATAAATATTTTGATTTTATTATTTTCATAAGTCATAACTATTATTATTATTATTATTTCATTATTAGCAAAAATATCTATATACTGTATTATAATGTGACTAATACTATTGAGACTATTATTGATTTATAAATATTTTGAATAATGTGACTTAGGTATATTACATATTGACTATGAAAACATGATATTTTTTTGCCATATTTTATTTTGAATCATTATAATTATTTAAATAAATATTTTTGTATAATATAGTTCAAAATTAAAAATGGCAACGTTGCAGAGTTTTTTATGCTCAATCGTGTTGGATTTCTTTTGTATTTCAATTTCCTTTGATACGCCGACAATTTATGCTCAATCGTGTCGCAAAAAAGGTGTTTTATACTCAATCGTGTCTCAGTCATTTGAGAAGTATGTACTAATAATTAATCAAGGCTGGGCAAGTTCACGATTTTTTTTAACTTGTTAAGTTAAGTTAAAAGTTACTCGTATTTTTTTTCGTTAACTCGTTAAGTTAAAAGTAACTTAACTTAGTGTAAAGTTAAAATTTGCTAATTTGCAAAAATAAAAAATTCCAGTCATATTATATGGTTTATTAGATAGTTTTTCTTTACGTCCAAGAAATATACTGGGTAAATTTAAAATGATACATCAAAGTAAAAACACATTCAAAAATTTGCGTTATTCTTCGGACGAAAATTAACTTAATTTAGATATTTTTGAAATAAAATTAACTTGAAGTTAACACGTTAATCTTGAAAAAAGTAACTTATTGAGTTGAAAGTTAATTTGAAAAAAAAAGTAACGAGTTAATCAACTTAGTTAAAATTAACTTAATTTTAATTTTTAACTCGTTAATGCCCAGCCTTGTAATTAATAAATAAGACTAATAATAGTTATGTAATATACGTAGGTAGGTATAGTATAGGTAGGTATACTGTAATACTGTATCATTGATTAAATATACTACCTATTATATATTATCAATGATGGTATATATTACAGTGTACACTGTACACGATAAGTAGTCGAAATAATACTTCGATTTTCAACCTCAGTATCTTGTTCGATGGGAAAAGTGAATCTAGTTGGTGCATTCGGGAGGTAAAAATTTAAAATTAAGTGTAACATAATATAATATTATGTTAAACTTGGCTGATGAAAATATTGTGGGACCAGTAATGTACCCTATAAATTGCTTTTATTTTAAACTAAGTTTTCAACAATAAAATTTGACACATCAACAGTTTTCGTGTCATATTTCCAAGGGTGCCCGCAGAAATTTTCACAGGGGGGGGGGCAAGGTGTATATTATACTATTATACCTACATATTAACATATATTCATAACATATTAGGAAGGTATAGTATTTTTTAGTTTCATTACAAACTTAGTAAATAATTAATAAACTGATGACACAATAATATGATTAACTATATATTTTCATCAAAATATTATGAGACATCAAGAGCACTGAAAAAAAAATCTTGAAAATCATTATTCATAATATTATAATATTAACTATCTAATTTTATAAAAATATTAAGATTATTGGTCATTAAATAAAAATAGTATGCGCCTAGGCTCCATAGCAAATATTTTTATTATCATTGATCATCAGTACTTCTGTCGTCATCATTTTTTGATATTTAACAAGTAAACTTATCTATAAATGTATGTTTTCTTTTTGGTGAATTCATCTTAATTCAAATACGTTAAGGTTATAAAGTAACAAACTTGTTTTTGACTAGTAGGTGCTTAGTTATAAATAAGGCTATGGATCATAGGTACAATTAATTTGAAATTATAATTCACATTTCACAAACCAAAATAAAATATAAATTGAATTGACAACTGTCAATCAGACTTTGGAATTTTAGATGCTTATGACTATAATGCTTTACTATGGTCGCGATAACACAGTATAATTGTATCACTAATATCTTAATTATTAATCAATTATCTATCTATTTTATGAAAATGCTACAAAAAATTTTAAAATATTTATAAAAATATGCTGTAATATATAAATATTGGCAAAAAAAATGGGGGTAGCCATGGCCCCTCCCGCCCTCCTCCCTGTGGGCGCCCTTGCATATTTCAAATTCCAGTTAGTTTTCAAAAGCGCCGGGTAGAAATAAAAAAAAATACTGAAAAATGTGAATTTTTACGCAAAATCGGTTTTTGACAAAATCGATTTTGTTTTTTGGTGTGAGTAACTCTAAAAAAAATGACCATAGTTGCATGAAATTTTCAATGAATGTTTGTATTAGCAATTTCTGTTCACGACAAAATATTTTGATTGTGTTTGAGCTGTTTACGGACATTTTCAGTTTCTAATTTTATTTGTTTTTTTTTCTATAAATGTCAATAAAATGTTATTCGTAGGGTAAAAAAACTTGAAAAATTGATACAAGGCTAGTATAATATTGTTACAATGGCTGTTGAAAAATATGAAAAATACATAGTCACAATTATGTCATAACTCATATAGGTATGTCAATTTAAATTTTTATGAGCGTTTGAAGTTCAAATTGTTATAACAATATTTTACAACAATGTTCACTCGATTTTTCATGACTCATGTAGCAATAATTTTCTTATTTTGTTGTAATTCAAAAACGAACAATGTAAATACTTGAAATCTACGCCACTATCAATACTTGATAAAATTTTCAAAATATTTTGCCTTGTTTTGAACTGTTTTTAGTTTTTTTTTCTATAAATTATATTTAAAATGGTAAATTTGTTTGGTAAAAAAGTGTGAAAATGTTATGGAAGTCTCCTGATATATTGTTACAATAGCGCAGTTAAAAATATTAAAAATACATTGGCACAATTTTTTTCCATAAGCATTTGAAGTTCAAATTTGACAAAATGTATCAAATTTAAAATTAAAAAATGATTTTGTAGGTCATTAAAAATGTATAAAATTTTCAACTTGTATAAACTGTATAGCTATAAGGATTGAAAATTTAAAACAAGCTTCCACGTAAGTAGGTTATTCTGTAACCAAAATATCTAAAAAAATATTAAAGCTGCAGTTTTGTATGGTTAAATTATGCAGTTATGCAAAATACTGTAATTTGGTAGTCACTCTGATTGAGCATAATCCATAGATTATTACATATTTTTTAGAATATTTGATTTTTTTTTTGCCAAAATTGTTAGTAAGTCACTATAGGACACTAGATAATTTCCAAAGCCACAAGAAACACAACTGGTCTAGCAGTCATGCCATTTTACGACTTTTAATATAACTGCTATACCAATACCAGTTATGGTCATATTATTACGACTTGAATCAGTATGACTGCTATAGCAGCTACTGTCCGTCAACGTGTTTAACGAAGATGAACGATTTTAGTCTTGTGTTATATATTTTTAAAATATTATTATTCGTGGGTACTTGAAACTTCTTGAGCATATTAACATTATGTACAAACTACAAATATAAGTTAATAAACAAATAACAATAATTTAACTTAATCGATTACCGTACTAATAATAACAATCTAAATATAATATAAAATCTCATAGGCTGACAACTGTCTCCGTTCAGAATCGTTTTTCGTATACAATGATAATATTATTAAGTCACTTAATTCAAATTTAACATCATCTTTAACAGTCACCCACTTGTAACCTATTAACCTACTGTACCGCAGAGCGACGCCCACTTATCCGCTTTTTTTTATTTTTTAATACTGAAAATAAAAAATGGCCTGCAGTTTCTAAATCTGGTTTTTATAAAAATTTTGTTTGTAATATCATTTATTTGTAGTTTATTTTTTATACATTTTTGTAATCTTCTTATTTTTGAGAAGTAATATTGATCCAGTTGTAAAAAAACATTTCAAATTCTAAAAATATAAACTTTTAAATATTTTAAGAGAATTTTTGAGTGAGTAATTGTTAAAATCCAAATATATTTTTCAAAATTATTATTTTTAAATTGATAAATTATTTCAAAAAATGTGTAAATTGAAAAACATAATAAAAATAAACTAGGTACCTACATTACTAAATTAAATATTTTTATTGCCTATAATAATATGTTTATTATAAAAATATAAATAATAAAATAATTATTTTTAATGCATTTTCTTTTTATTTTATTATTACTAAAGAAAGTGTTCAGGACTTGATTCAAGTTTTTGAGGACGTTACACCGACGTTTATGTTGTCTCCGTCTTACAAGTGCGTAACATAGCAAATATTACGTTCGGCAGATCACGTTTAACTCTGTTAGTTTAAAAATTTGAATGAATTTACTATTTACCTCTTATAAAATTTAAAGGTAAGATTGTTATCTAGGCCCTAAGTAGAGAAGAGAAAGATCATTTTGGTAAAATGTAACTAAAAACGATTTATTTTTGTTACCAATCATAAAAAATTTTCATTTTTAAAAATTCAAAAATGTTTAAATGTTGTGTATAGTGGAATAATACACTGTACACACTACACAGACACAAAAAAAAACTTTTAAAAAACAAACATTATTGTAAAACAATACATTGATAGCTACGCAATCTAAAATGTAGCTCAAGAGTCAATAAATTATATATAAAAATCATTTTATATATTGATTAGAACAAAAGTTATTTAATTTGTCAGGTCTTCTTGTTATAGTTATAGGTACACTAGGTATATGATTAATATGAATACTATTATTACTTATTACTTATTACTTATTACTAGTCATCGAATTTTACACGTATTCCAATTAGATTATTCGAAATTTAATGATGTATGACATAGGTAAACGAAATACGAATACTTACTTACTAACAATAGTTCGTCTATATTGAGATTGTAATTTGTAGCTTACCTTCAAACGTCTGCAGTGAGAGCGTTTCACTATTCCTTCTGCCGCTGACTTGGTATAATCACCACCTCGCCGAGAGTATCCAGCACATGACTTATTTTTGCTTTATAAATATATTATACTAGAAAATCGATTAAGGAAATAAAAACAAAAATTATAAAGAGACTTAGGTACTATAATTTAGTGAGCATACACAAGAGTCGGATCGAGACGTTTCTACTTCTGACGGAATCGATCACTGTTGCTGGATGATTACTCTGTAACTATAATATAGGTACTTACACTTACTGTCGTACTAAAAAGTAATATTTCAAACGTGCCAGCCGATGCGCATTGGAAGGCTGAGGCTACGCACCCGCCACCCTTCCTTTATTCTTAAAACAATATCGGTGCTTTGTTCTCATATCGGCCAGTTTGTTATGGATGTGGCATGTGGACATGTGGTATTTGTTATTGTTGGTAATGTTGTGAGTGATCGATTGTAGTCTCGTTGCCTATTACGATTACACCTCCGCGATATTTATTTATATTTTCAAGAGAATTGTGTACAATAATATGTAAGTACACGAATATTATGGTCTCATTATTAATATTATAGATTTGTTATAAAACATATATCGAACAACGAATAGTAAGAAACATTGAAGCCTGTTTTACATTTTTTTTTTTTTTTTAACTAATGGTATGTGTGGAAACAAATATTGTCATCATTGCAGTATTAACAATACTTACTAAGTAAACCATATATTTTATGTGTTTTTCCCTATCATATAATATTTATTGCTCGAATAATTCTTGGTGTTATGATTTTAATAAAGCAAACTACGATCCAATAAATTATATGATGCTAAGTTACGACTGCAGGTCTAACGTTTTTTTTAGGAGCAGGATACTACACATGCATATTACAACTTACAAGAGTCGTGTATACCTTACATGCAAAATGTACGTTCGGCAGAACAAGTTTAGCTCCGTTACTTTAAAAGTTAAAGTGAATCTTTATCTGTATTTCTACGTGAGTTTCAGTGCCACAACTTGGTACATATTGGTGGGTGTGCGACCAATAAATAGGGCCCAAGTATAAAGCCGCAATTATAGTAGAGGGGAGGGCACCCCCTGACTATGATTCAAACCCCTCCAAAAAACATTCCTTATTTATTTAGATATAAGCTGCTTATAGGTTATTTTAAATTAATAGTTTTGTGGGCTGTAGCCCCAGAATTTTAACCCTATAGTTGCGACTATGCTCATGTACCAATAGGTAATTTAATACATATTGCTTGTTGTTTTTAGCTAAATACATTATGTCATGCATTTAATATAATATATATAATATATATACACTGCTATACTGCTTACAGATAGGTGAAGAGCATTGAACACATTGTACATTGTACTGATTGTACACATATATAGGTGACGACTGAGGAGCAAAATGGTATGCAACCTCTTAAAACCATTTATTTTCTTTTTTGTCCAAATTTAATTAATGCAATAAACCATCAGCCGTCACAACATGGAAAAATTAAGAAATTCGAAAATATGATATTGGCGGTATAATTCAGGCCCCTGCCATCGAAATTATTATTTTTATTATTTTGTTATAAATATAGTTAGGACTTTGTTTTATATTATAATAATAATTATGATTCTAATGTATTCATTAGTTTCTATTTTTTGATATAATAATAATTAATAAGATTGTAAGATACCACTTTGTGAAACACCTTAAAGAGAAAAAAGTTCCAAATAGTTCGGCCACTGGCCCCGGGGCCTATTGCTATGATTTAACGAGGGGCCAAGGGGTTCTTCGCACCCCTAGCACCCCCGGTTTTTGTGGCACTGGTGAGTTTTTAGATTCTGAATGAAACGATGAATGTATTGATTTTACAATGATGTGTGTTTTTTATTTTTTTATTTTTTTTTTTTTTGTGTCTGTCATCACCTTTTAGGACAGAAGAAGTGCTTCGATTTTCTTCAACAGTATCTTTTCTGATAGGAAAGTGAATTAAAATATATTTAAACATAAAATTTTGAAAATATTTTGACTTTTTTTGAGCTGTTTACGGACATTGTCAGTTTTCAATTTGTTTAGTTTTTTTTTCTATAAATATCAATAAAATGTTGTTTGTTGGGTAAAAAAGCGTGAAAATTTAATGCAAGGTTCCTAATATATTGTTACAATAGCAGTTGAAAAATATTAAAAATACATAGACACAATTTTTTTTTATAAGCATTTGAAGATCGAATTTTGACAAAATTTATCAAATTTAAGATTCAATAATTATTTTGTAGTTAAAAATTTATAAAATGGTCAACTTTTATATCTAAGGATTGAAAATTTAAAACAAGATTCCACGTAAGTAGCTTATTCTGTTACCAAAAAATCTAAAAACACATAAGTACAGTTTATTTTTATACTCATTTTAAGTTCAAATTTGAACGAAATTACATATTAAAAATACCTAGAATAACTATTTTAGTTATTTTGTTGCGATTGTATAATATTATTCGTGGGTACATGAAACTTCTAAAGTATACTATTATAATATATATGTGATAGTATCACGGTTTGTTGTTTATGTATAACGCGTTATATTAAATACCTAATGAATATTGTGATATGATTAATTTGGAATTTATTATATAGGTACCTATATTATAGGTCAATTTTTTTTTAATACCATAGATAAGTATATAATATGTCTTATACCTATAGACCGACATACCGTCTCCGCTCAGAATCGTTTTTCTTATACAATGATATTATATCATTGAATTCAAATTTAATACCATCCATTATACAGTGACCCACTTGTAATCTACTGTACAGCAGAGCGACATCCACTTACCCTCCTTTTTTTAAACTGCAGATGGTTACATTTTTAGCAAATTTTCAGTACCTAGGTAGGCACATAATGTAGCACAAATTAAAAATAGTGATAAATGCAAATATATAGGTATCTTAAAAAAACCCACGTACAAACGCGAAAAATATTCTTACTATTATATTAACCTTCATAATAGGTCAATTCACTATAAAATGTTTAAACTAACAAAGCGGAACGTGAACTTCTGAGCTTAAATTTGCTACCGTAACATGTTAGCAATTTGCTAACCTAACCTACCTATGTTACGCATTTTCTCTCTAAGACCAACATAGATAAATTGTATTCATGAAAATCTTTTCTTTTTTTTTTTAAATTGTTGATTAATTGTAGGGTAAGATCGTCTATTACGAAAATTATAGAGGATAATGTTTTGGGGGGCTTGAGCATCCGTGGGGGGCTTAAAATGCTTACCTTATCCATTTGCGTAAACACCCATTTTCGACGCTTCAACCTACTACCTAGTGGCTACTCCTTATCTATATTTTAGCCGAGATACCAAAATATGTATGGGTACCAAGGAACATACATAGACTTGATGGTTACTAAATTTATTTTTATTTCGATGTTATAAACCTATGCTTTGTACAAATATATTAACAATGGTATTGGTAATAATACACTTCGATACACTTTTTTCCATGTACAAAATTGAGGTGTTTTTGGTATTAAAGATATCATACACTTGATCCATTATAATTTAAAATTAATTCACACAATACACATAAATCGCATATAAAATAAAAATTACAAATATAAAATTTATTTCAAAGTCTGGTCTGACTAAGTTCTTATAATATATTGTTATTATTGATATATTACGTCATGGCTAGGTCAGAGGACTTGTAGCATTTGTATATTTGTTTTACACATTAAAAAACATTATATTATTATAATATTGACACTTTGATATTTTATTGAACTGAAATACTAGTTAGGAAAATGTACTTACAGTAGGTATTTAGGAGGTAAATACGAAATAAATACATATTATGTTTTATAAATGTATAATGGTACCTACCTGTCAACCGTTAAGTTGTTGCATTACTTGCATTATTGAACCACCACTAATATTTTCTTAAGATTTTCAATTTAAAACGACCGACGATTATTTGACAGAAGATTTTTATGCCGTGAAAAACTTATTTCAATGGCACATAATAATACTGTGATGTCATAAGATAGTATTATTTCGGAATTATAGAGCGAGAGAGATTATAAATGCATATCGCGCGCAATAATTGTTGTTAAATTAATAACAGGTTATCGACTGTAGTCTGTGACGACACCCATGTTAAATAATATTGAGTTTCATATTCAATATTGTTTAAAATACACAGGTTTAGAAAGTAAAAATAATTTTTTTAGAAAATATAATATTTATAATGTGCGTATGAAAATCAAGAAATATATGCACTTTCGCCCTAAAATGTACAGACGACAGACCAATATATGCAAAGTAACAATACATTTTAAATTTTCGATTTTTAAACTCACTTACTTCATTCTAGCTTGGTCTGCTATAAATCGAGTACATAATATATTAATATAAACAATGTACAACTCCTAATACTTTCAAGCATCTAGCGATGACAATGTGATTTGTGGCAAACACACATAAAAAAAAAAATCTTTGTAAAATCAATACAATCATCGCTCATCTCAAAATTTGTGTAGGTAACTCAACTTGGGTGGCAAAAGAAATGATAATATTATGTCAACTAATTTAATAAACCAGCGCATGAATGTGTAGGTAAAAGAAGATGGTAGGCTAATAATGATGAGTTGTAATAGAATACGCATAGCGTCACAAGCGTATCAATGTATATTATTATCTTTTAAAAATGCTAAAACAGAGTAGGTGCTTACTATATAATATAGTAATATCTATAATCAATGGTATTAATTATGGACTATAATATTGATATAATATAGGTATGACAAAGTACCATACTATTCTCTATGCCGACCTTATAAGTAGATTTTTAACAAAATATTTAAATTAGAATTTTGTATACATGAAATAATTTTCATAAAATGTTGGCACCGTTGAGCTATTTTCTAACATTGTTTATTCTACTCCAGATTATATAATGTAAAATATAGACAGTCATTGTTAAATCAATTCTTATTAAAAATGCATTTTATATTTGTCATTTCAAGAAATAAGGTTTAACAATTTTTTTTTAAATAGAGTAAAAATAATATATTTTTTAAATAATCAGAAAAATTTAATTTGAATTGTTATACATATAACATAAACCAATTTAATTTAATAACGGCCTATTGACCCATACACTATTTACCACACTTGAAATACAAAGAAAATATAAGCTTAATATAACTATGGGGAAACAAAATAATTAATAATGTTGAGTATTTGAAAATAAAAGAAAAATAGTATAAAATATAATAAAAATATCAATAAATTGGCATATAAAAAAAAATATAGTAGGTAAAATTGATACCCACATAGTATTGTATAATGTAAATAATTGTATGCAAATTGTATCATTAAATGAATTCTTAATAAAAGTGCATTTTATGTTTGCCATTGTAAGAAACAAGGTTTAACAATTTTTTTTAATACAGTAAAAATAATATGTTTTTTAAATAATCAAAAAAATCTAATTTGAATTGTTATACATAGAATATAAACCAATTCAATTTAATAATGGCCTATTGACCCATACATTAAATACCAAATTTGGAAATGCAAAGAAAATATAAGCTTAATAAAGCTATGGAAAAAACAAAATAATTGATATTGTTGAGTATTTGAAAATAAAAGTAAAAAAAA
>NC_042494.1:169989389-170005106 GCF_005508785.2 Acyrthosiphon pisum | reverse complement strand
GTATAATATTATTCGTGGGTACTTGAAACTTCTAAAGTATACTATTATATATCTATGATAGTACCACGGTTTTTTGTTGATGTATAACGCGTTATAAGTACCGAATAAATATTATGATATGATTAATTTGGAATTTATTATAGGTACCTAATATAATATTATGTCTTATACCTAGACTAACATACCGTCTCCGCTCAGAATCGTTTTTCTTATACAATGATATTATATCATTGAATTCAAATTTAATACCATCCATTATACAGTGACCCACTTGTAACCTACTGTACAGCAGAGCGAAATCCACTTACCCACCTTTTTTATCATGACAACTAAAATGTACCGAATACCTAGTATAAAATTGAACGATTGATGACCAAAACCAATTCAATCCTAGGAAAACTAAGATTGTGACGATTAACAGGAATATAAATATGATAAATATAATTATGAAAACCAAACTTTCAAGGTAATTTAGGTATTATTGAATTATACAGTATAATTCAGTAGATTAATTAAAAAAACAAAAAACCCATACTAAGTAATAAACTATTTGGAATAATACACGATTTCCTTTAAAAATGCTAATTTTGCCAATTTTTTTCTACTTTTTTAATTTAATAAAAATAATTAGCGCATTTCTAGTTCAACTCCGTATGTCGGAGTGTTGATAGGACAATTAAATAACTTTAAAATAAAAATAATATCACATCAAAATGTTGAAAACTTTTGAAGATACATACACAAATGCTTGATATGTATGGTTTTGATAAACAAAAAGTTAATTGCCCATAACTTAAAAGATAAAAAAGTTAGAGCCAATCTTTAAAGGGTATTTCTTCATCATTTTTAGTATACTTTCATATGACGTCGGCCTGTCACTTCACTATATTTTTTTTTCGTACAAGGGCCTCATTTAAAATTTTGGCCCCTGGGCCTCAAAATGTCTTATTCCGGGCTTACTTAAAATGCTTACCTTATCCTGCATTTGCGTAAACACACATTTTCGACGCTTCAACCTACTACCTACCTAGTGGCTACTCCTTTATATTCTAGCTGAGATACCAAAATATGTATAGGTACCTAGGAACATACATAGACTATTGATAGGTACTAAATTTCTTTTTATTTCGATGTTATAAACCTATGCTTTGTACAAATATATTAACAATGTATTGGTATTAATACACTTCGATACACTTTTTTCTATTTAGGTACACAATTGAGGTGTTTTGGTATTAAAGATATCATACATTTAATCCATTATTGAATTAATTATAATTTAAAATTAATTCACACAATACACATAGGTAAATCGCATATAAAATAAAAATTACAAATATAAAATTTATTTCGAAGTCTGGTTTGAATGAGTTCTTATAATAACATGATATTATTATGATATATTAATATTATTGATACCTATATTACGTCATGGCTAGGTCAGAGAACTTTCATTTGTATATTTGTTTTGCACATTAAAAAACATTATATTATTATAATATTGACACTTAGATATTTTATTGAACTGAAAAAGTAGTTAGGAAAATGTATTTTCAGTAGGTATTTAAGTGTTAAATACATAATAAATACATATTTAAAAAAAATGTATAATGGTAACTATCAACTGTTAGGTTGTTGCATTACTTGCATTATTGAACCACCAAAATTTTCTTACGATTTTCAAAATAAAAAAATAAATAGGTATGACCGACTATTATTTAACAGAAGATTTTTATACCACGAGAAACTTCTTTCAACGTCAGTTGATGTCAGTATTTTGGAATATTATTTAATAATATTTTTTCACCTCGAGTTATTATTCATGAATTATTACATTAGATAAGTTAAATTGTTTTATAAATCACACATTTTTAAAGTTACCTACCTATACATTTCAAATTATTATTTCCAGAATGAGTTTTTCCAATAATTCAATTTTTTAATTTTATCTTAATATTTGTTATCATTAAAAGAGCGGATTATTAGGTTCTTAAAAGCTTAAAATATGATTCTATAATTTATTACGACTTTTAGTAGTTTTTAATTTTTATAGTTACAGTAGAAACCGTTTATAATAACACCAATTGTAGTAACATATTGGGTGTATTGGGTCCCTGCAAAACTCCTATATTGTTTGTACTTATTTGTATCGGTTTTTATGACGTCTATATGGTCTATATAATGACTATACGGATGTTATGACGGTTATTTTTGGTTATATTGGAAAAATATTTTATCTATAATGACTTTACTTTATTGAAGGTACTATTACAACCGATAATACCGACAATTTCATCTTTGTTTTGTCGTCAGTTTTATTTTATTTTATTTTATTTTATCATCAGGGTACGGGTAATCGTCGTGAGATTAAATGTGTTTTGTGTTCTTGTATTAAATATTTTGAAATTGTAAAATGTGCAAACGAAAGCAATCCACAATTGAAGAAAAAGCAAATGTCATGTTTCGTTTAAAAAAAGGTGAAAAAAATTCCCACATACCTAATGAATTTGGGGTAGGTCACGCTATACGATTTTTAACATATGGAAAGCTTGAGACAAAATCGAACAAGAATTTCAAAATGAAATAACAGATTTCTTTAAAAATAATAATTTAATTAATTAATTAAAATAATATATGCATAATTAAATGTTTTTATCTTTACTTATTTTCTGTATTATACATTACATAAAGAAATAATAATAATAATATGTATTGAAGTTACAATTTGATTTTCGTCATTTTGGTTATAATGACAACCGGTTATTATGAGCTAATTTCTTTGGTCCCTTGAACGTCATTATAAACGGTTTCTACTGTATATGCAAACAAGAATATATATTTCATTTTTCGCGAATTATTGACATGTGCACAGGGTTGTTATGTTTAAAACAACTTGTCTTAAACATGAATTTAATAAATTTGCTTTAAATAATAATAGATATCCTTCAGAAAAAAAGTTAAAATATTAAATAATTATATCTATTACCTACCATACTTCATTTTAATATTTTTTTAAATTTTATTGAATAAATAATCAATTTTAATTTTTTTTTACTTATTAGTTATTAATTAATAATATATAAATAATATTATAATGTCCACATAAAACATCCATTCAGAAAATATTTTAAAATAATAGAATTAAAATAAGTAATAAATAAACAGTGACACTTGGCATATAAGTAAATTACATATAAAATGAAGTTAATTTAAATATACTTTTAAAAGTTTAAAACTCAAACAATTTAATTTAATTAGTAAAAAGTTTAAAACAAAAAATACAATTTTTTTTCAAAAATGAAATAATACACCAACTCTGCATGTGCTTGAGCATACGATTTACAGCATACGATTTACAGTTATTCTCAAAAACTTACTTTGTTTTTATTATGTTAATTTACTACTCACACATAGCCCAAATATTCATGTTATGCGAATCGCCTAAATATTACTCCTTGAAACACGATACGCGGAGACCCGATAAGAAAATAATATATTTTCAGTAGATGAAGTTAAATGCGAAATAAATAGGTACATGTTTTATAATACATTAATACCCATCAAGTTGTTGCATTGAACTGATCACTAATCACTAATATTTTCCTAAGATTTTCAATTTAAAACGACCGACAATTATTTGACAGAAGATTTTATGCCGTGAAAAACTTATTTCAATGGCACATAATATTGTGATGTCATAAGATAGTATTATTTCGGAATAATAGAGCGATAGAGATTATAAATGCACATCGCACGACATTGTTGTTAAATTAATAATAGGTAATCGACTGTGGTCTCTAACGATACCCATTACCCGTGTTAAATAATATTGAGTTTTATATTCAATATTATTTCAAATTCATAGGTTTAGAAAGTAAAAATAAATTTTTTTAGAAAATATTAAATATTTATAATATGCGTATGAAAAATCAAGAAATATGCACTTTCGCCTTTAAATGTACAGACCAATATGCAAAGTAACAATACATTTTAAATTTTCGATTTTTAAACTCACTTGCTTCATTCTAGCTTGGTCTGCTTACTGCTATAAATCGAGTAAACAATATATTAATATAAAACAAATTATAACTCCCAGTATTTGGAAGGAACGGATTCCTGGAACGATTTCCTTTTTTAAAAAACAGGACGATGAACGAATTCCTTTTTATAAAAAAAGAACTAGTTCTTTTTTTAAAGAAAAATAACAAAATTGTTCGTTCCTTTCTAGTTCCAATAATTTACACACATAAGTATGTAAAAATTAAGATATATTTTTTTAATGTGTATAATGTATATTCCTAATTAGTCATTGTTATCGAGTATCGACGTTAAGACAATCTACATACGTTACATAGCCAAAAATTTAATTTTGAAGAAAATCTCAAAATATATAATAATATATTGCATAAGCATATAAAATATGTACTTACTTGTAATTATATATTATAAATAAAAATTAAAGAAGTATGCATAATACAAAAAAAAACAAAAACATCAATGATTAAATAAGAATTTTTATTTTATTTGGAAAAAAAAGGAACTCGTTTATTTTCCAAAGGACTGACAAGGGAACGAATTCTTTTTTTTTTTAAGGAACATGGAACAGAACAAATTCCTTTTTTTAAAAAAAGGACGAGGAACGGAACAAATTCCTTTTTATAAGGAACTTGCCAAACACAGATAACTCCTAATACTTTCAAGCCTCTAGTGATAACATTATGATTTGTAAAAAACACACAAAAAAAAAAAAAAATCTGTGTAAAATCAATACATTCATCAGCCCTCTCAAAATTTGTGTAGGTAACTCACCTTGGGTGGCAAAAGAAATGATAATATTATTTCAACTAATTTAATAAACCAGTGCATGAATGTGTAGGTAAAACAAGATGGTAGGCTAATAATGATGAGTTGTAATAGAATATGCACAGCATCACAAGCGTATCAATGTATATATGATGTATGTATATTATTATATTTTAAAAATTCTAAAAGAAAATAGGTACTTACTATAATAATATAGTAATATCTATAATTAATGGCATTAATTATGGACTATAATATTGATATAATATAATAGGTATACCAAAGTCGCATACTATTTTCTATGCCGACCTTATAAGTAGACTTTTTAATAAATATTTGTATTAGAATTTTGTATACATGAAATAATTTTCATAAAATTTCGGCACTATTGAGCTATTTTCTAACATTATTAATTATTCTACTCCAAATTATAAAATGTAAAATATAGACAGTCATTGTTAAATCAATTCTTATTAAAAGTACATTTAATATTTATCATTTTAAGAAATAAGGTTTAACAATTTTCATTTAAATATAGTAAAAATAATATATTTATTAAATAATCAGAAAAATCTAATTTGAATTGTTATATATACAATATAAACTAATTAAATTTAATAATGGCCTATTGACCCATACACTATATACCAAATTTGGAAATACAAAGAAAATATAAGCTTAATATAGCTATGGAAAAAACAAAATAATTGATATTGTTGATATTGTGGGTATTTGAAAATTAGAGTAAAAAAAATATCAATAAATTGACAATTATAAAAGAAATATATCAGGTACAGTTGGTACCTACATAGTATTGTATAATGTAAATAATTGTATGTATATTTTGATTAAGAATCTGGGTTTAAATAATCCTCAGTATTATTTTTTATATAAGACTCATTCTTATTGTGAACAGCAGTTTTATAAATTATTATCATCATCAAAATTATTATCTTGAATGTTCAATTGTAATATTTTATTGGATCGATCAAATGTGTTTTCAATTATCTTTTTTTCTTCTTCATTCCACTTATTATTGTTAATTAATTCTTTTACATTTGCAGATAAATCATTCAGAAAATCATTTGGTTTTAAAAATCTGCCTACATTAAACAAAGGACGGAAAAACTGAAATCATAAATAATAATTATTTCACTACAAAACAACACAAATTGTATCAACTGTTATTAACAGGGCTCGTAAGTTCATGCATCTGCATGTTTTTTTTTGCTACACAGGAAAACATGCTAACTGAGATACAAATCCGTTTCATAACAATATTAATAATAATATGAAATTTGATAGTGCATGTTTTTGTATATTTTGGGTGTAAAGGCGTATTTGGCAAATAGTCAATTTTTTACAGTCGTTTGTGCATATTATTTCATAAAAATATTTTTTAGACAAATATTTGAAAAGTTTCTTGTTTCTTATTATTTTCCCGTTTACAAAATTATAGTGTTTTGATTTATTTTTATTCAGTGAGTGTGTGACTTCCTAGTGTCCTAGTACATACTTCTTTAGATTATATGCGTTTTACGAAATATCGCGGAACAGTGTTATCGCTACCACTACCATCCTCCACCGTATAAAGTGGCAGCTTCTCACCAACCAGCATTTATAATTGAAGGTTAGAAATGCAAAAGGTGGTATTGCCAAAAACCAAAATGTTCACAAATCAAGGAAAACTGTAACACATTTTCTGACGACTATAAACATTGAGAATGAGTTTATTTATATGTAAAAAATAAAAACTAAACGATTGACAGTGTCAAAATAAATCTACTTAAATTGTAAACATTGTTTTAATGCTATAAAAATTTCGTGTCAGACCAAAACGTGGTATTACAGATTTTGAAAAGGTAATGGCAATATCACATTTTAAAGTTGTTCCTATTTCTGTTGATACAAAACGCATTATTTCTTGCAATACCGCGTTTTGAAGAAAAATGCAATATTGGCAATACCGCGTTTTGCAATGATATCAAGTATGCTCCAATACTAATAACATGGGCAATAATACGTTTTGAGTAATCGATATAATTTAATTCTGACTGCAAAATCGAATTCCTAACATTTTTTCCATAAAAATCGATGTTTAACTCGATTTTCAAAATTTTGGCAATATATTGCATTGCACCCTTCAATTTTGTACATTGGTACAGTATAGTTTTCTTACACTCACCGTTGAGTTTACTCGTATGAGTCGCATGCGTTTGTCCGTTTGATTTCCTATTTTAGTGTTTTCATGTGAGGTATAGGTACTGTACACATTATTCATATTTTATTTAAAAAATGCCGAAAGAAAAACAAACAGTTGCGGGCCGTTTGCAAAATGTTGTGGAGGAATTTGAATTTTTTTAAATTAATGGATTAAATATTATTATTTTAAAATTTTCTCATGATTTTATTACACAATGCATATTTTGAGTGCATAATTTAAAAATGTTAGGGCATATAATTGCATATTTTTGAACTTTTTAATGCATGAATACATGCTTATTTATGCATTTTTTAGTGCATGAAATAACGAGCCCTGGTTATTAACATACATTAGTATTAATGCATGTTAATAAATACAAATTATAAGTACGAATTATTCTACTTAAAATAATAAATGATAAAAATATTAGATTGTACTTTAACCTAATTTTCAAAATTTACAATCATGTAATATTTTTATCTTTTAATATATTTCTTAAAATAAAAAAATAAATGTTTTATTAAATAATTTACCAATACTTAATTCCTAATAATTTGAAATATCAATACACCAAAAAATTCAAAAAACGAAAACAATAGAATGAAAATATGCCCATATTAGGAATATCAAAACTACAGTTTAAAAAGAGTTAAATTGTATACCTAACTGCTTGGTAATAAACAAACATTATTAAAATTGACATTAAGATAACTTGATATAGGTACATAACAAAGAAATTGGAAAACATAGCGGTGAGAAGCTCCCTTAATATGTAAGCATCTCTTGGAGGTTTGATAGGTACAAAGTATTTTTTATATATGGTTTACTTACCGTTAGTTGACGTTTTTTAAAAATATCTGAAATGTCTTGATCAATATATAATT
Organism: Acyrthosiphon pisum; assembly: GCF_005508785.2. Lineage (NCBI taxonomy): Eukaryota > Metazoa > Arthropoda > Insecta > Hemiptera > Aphididae > Acyrthosiphon > Acyrthosiphon pisum. The sequence continues at coordinate 169,997,216 of NC_042494.1, read as the reverse complement.
TTAAGTAGTGCATCATTTCTTTTGGATTATTCTCACAGTAATTGTAATATACCAATATATGTATTAAAATAATAACCCTTGTATTTGGCTTTTGGTAAACATTGTACAAATCATTTAATGTCTGAACATAAGGAAACGTATGGACAGGTTGTAATAGGCATTCTACTTTTATTAACTGCAACGAACTGGGGAAATTACCAAAAGTGTTTGCATGAGACAAATACATTTTAGCTTTTACAAAATCCTGAAACAAAACAAAAAATTAACATTTTTTTTGCGCCTAATAATACATTTTTGAATATCATACCTTTTCACGGTCTAGATAATATCTGCCTATAGTTAAATGCACATAACTATTTTTAACATTTGTCAGTTTTGTAATTATATTGTCTATAAATTCTTGTGACAATAAATATTTAGGATAGTGTAGACAATGCATCAGTAATACAGAATTTTGTTTGTTCGTATTCTTCTTTACCAAATCAATTGTTTTTCTATAAAAAAAACACATAAATATAAAATAGGTTTATCAACAAAAAATGTATTAATTAATAAACCAAAAAGGAATGGCAAACATTATATAGATTTTGTTTGATTGAATAATTGTTGAAAATTAATTAATCACCAAACAAAAGTTATTTCTTGAAAAACTATAATGTATAGAACATAGGTAAGTGAGTCATATTAATTTTTTAATATAATTTTAAATACTTACACTAAAAAACTACTTACTTAGCAATATCAGATGAAAGCTTATAAAAATGTTGTGATTTCTTATTGTTGTAGTTTATTTTATTAATAAATCCAGTTTCCTTAAAAGTTTGATGAGCTTGAATTAAAAGTTCAGGCTTTGATTGTGTATCGTATAAATATAAAGCAGCATCAATTTCATCATCCCCAGGTATTTTATATGGTTCATCGCGATGTCTTACTCTTTTTTTGACTTTTAACCAAATGATTATCCATTCAGGTTCAGTAGAATGAAGGGCACAGGCTCGATTAGCCAATTCTAAAGCAATATCATTCCCATTTGGAGGATAATACATAAAAATGCTGGCTTTTACGGCACAAATAGAGGATTTCTCAGCTTCATTAAAATTGTTAATTGGTTTAACATCAATCAGTAACTAAAATAAAAAAAATAGTTTTTTATACTATCAGGTCACATCCTATACTAATAGTCAATAGGCCATATTATTGATAAATTGATTGTTTTAATATGAATAATAAATTGTATAATGTGTTAGATTATCTAGGTAACAAAATATGTTTAAAATGGTTTTATAGACTATAATAATAAATTATTGTGCACATTATAATATTATATACAAAATCATTTATAATAATATATAATCTATGTCTTAAAGTTTAAGTTATTTATAAATAAACAGGGCTCTCCAACCAAATTAATTCATAAAAATAAAACTTGAAACATGTTTAACCAGTGTTGATGAAATATAAACACCTGATTTAATCATTTAATCCTGAATAAAATATTAAGGGTTAAATATAACTTAATTACAACTAATTTTTTTAACAATCAATTGATACATTTATTTATTTATTTTTGTACTTTTTGGAACTGAATTAGTACCGAGTGGTAAACACCTTGGGGGTAATCAGTGTACATAAGGTGATGGTAATCATGAGTATTCATGGGTAATCATAGGTAATCTTTGTAGTAAATCATGGGTAATCATAGGTATAATCACTGAAATCAGTAATCTGATGTACAAACTTTCTGTCAGGTATTTACCCCTCGATTAGTACAGATAGAAAAATAGAATGGTTACACTGTTTAATGTTTGTATTGATGGATTTCTTACACTTAATAATTTGTTTATCTAATGTATTATTAGGTACATATTAAAATATTAGCATTTAGTATTTACTTATGAGGTAAGTATATTTAAAAGTAAAAATAATAAAAAAAAATACCTGCTGGCTACAATAAAAGGGTTGTAATCGAAGTTACTAATTAAATATTTATTGGTATTACAATTGACGCATGCCACAATGAGGTATGTTTTTCTTTTGTATATGTTTACATTGTTTTATAGTAGGAAAGTGAATATTGTTTAATCTTTTGGGAGGTCAAAATGAAAAATTCCCAGTATTTATCCAAATAAACATGAAAAATAAAAAATTAATGAAAAAATTGGAATTTCTACGCAAATCCAGTTTTCAATAAAATTAATTTAGTTTATTGGTTGTAATTAAAAAAAATCTAAATTTAATAATTTACTAAATTTGGTATAATTTCAAAAATATTTTGGCTCTTTGTTCTATTATAGAATATAGATATATCAAATTTTCAACTTTTTTTGATGTTAGTTTGATGTTTAATAAAATGATTATTTGCATGTATGAACCTTATATTATAGTAAATAAGTTTTTCTACGTCAAATAAAAAATATCGAAAATAATCACAATTTTTTTTTTTGTAATCATTCTTTTCATATTTTTATCAAAATAACAGATATTCTCAAATTATCTTGTATCATAAAATGAATACATTTTTTTATTTAAACACCATAGTTTATTTACCAAAAATTAAGAAAATGAGATTAGTGCAGTTGCAGTAATTTTTTATGGACAATTGAAGTTCATATTTTGAAGCAATTTAATATTTAAAGTTTAAACATAATAACAATAAGGTTACATTTTATTTAAATTCTAAAATTCAAATTTAAACATATCTAATGTAACATTCCTTCTCAATGTCAAGGTTCACATACTGTATAGTAGAATGGTTACTTGCCTCCTTTTAAAGTTTTAACATTTTTACTCAGTAAAAACCCCTCAGCTAAATTATATAAACATGTATATCCACACCACTATCAGGCAGTAATTAATATACTTACTTATCTAATTAAACATAAAACAATAATTAATATTTACCTTTTTTGAATCAATCTTCAGTGTTGATGCAATATACGCTTTGGTGGCCCGTGCAATATGATGGTATGCATCAGAATACTGTTGGTTTGACTCGTCAAATTTACATGTTTCCATAAATGTAACAATAGTTTCGATTCCCAAATATGATTCCATATATCTTTTGCTCATGTAATGTTCATAAATGGCAATTAATTGTAAATAGAATCTAAAAAATACAATAGTTTTATTCAGCATATTTTTCCTACATTTATTATTCAATTATATTTTGTATCTATAAAAATATAAGTATAAAATGCATACAATATTACGATATTAGACTTATAAAATATTGCACTTGTTTACAAAATTCATATAAGACATGATAGCCTGATGTCTATATAGAAATCTATAGCCTAAGTATAGACTTAATAGGTATAGATTAATATACATTAACCTATTTATTAAACAATATCAAACATTATCAATACCTAAAACAATTTATTACAGTACCTATATGGACACAAAAAAAAATCACAGTTTACACTTCTCAGTTACCCAGAAAAATTGAATTCATTGTCCTTGCCGTCTATAATGATCATTTCTAGGTTTTCTTGTACTTTATCAATTATGTTAAACATAATGTTTTGATTGAATTCTGATAATTGAAGGATGTCCCAAGAGAAAACGCTTTCAAAATTATTTTTGATTTTTTTTAGCTGTGCCTGAATGTTATTGTCCAATCCGAGTTCTATGGAGTGGTCATTAGCGACAGACAAAGCGCCCATCGCGTCAGATAAGTTACCGCTATAACCAGCCATTTTTCAGCGTATAAAACACAAGTGTACTAAATCTACAACAAGATAAATTTTATTAGTGCCACATTTTTGAAAACATGCTTTTCTATTCGTGATTAGTGCGTTCAAAATTTTGATCGACATATTTTACAACAACAGTGCCAAAATCATGATCTTCAATCTTTATACAACGTCTATTGTCTAAGGTCATGCAATTAAATAAATGTATAATCATTCGTCAATAATCGCACTAGTAAGTAATAGCTACATAATATTCAGTAATAATTAATTAATATGAAAAATAAATATGAATAATAATGAACTGTAAACTAATATAGATATGATTATAACGGAAACACAGCAACCAATAATCATGTGTTTAATCATAGTTAATGTAATTTTTGTGGAGGTAGCTGCAAGTCTACAAAAATGATATACCCACTAGTAATGGGCCCACCGGCTACTGCGTAAGTATAACAGGCGACATCATTAATTTCGGTCAAGACAGAAAAACGATTACAACTGGCGACAAAGCATAAATGAATAATGGCTATGGTAAGTACACCTGGAGACTGGAGTGTCGGCCTGGACTGGGCCCCCGGCCAATGTGATGTCTGGAAAAGTGAAACAGTTATTCTGGTCCCGAGCAGTCGGAAATCTACATCAACCTTAAATCTTTAAAATATAATGTAGGTAGGTAGGTGGGTACTTACTTGGGTAGTAATTATTGCAGAATCGTGAACAGATTAATTAGATTGTAATATCTATTTATCAAATACCACAATGAAATACTGGCGACGGACGACGATACCTCTGTTACCACAGAACAAGACAATACTACTACAACAATTAGTATACGGTACAATATTATTCGGTAGGTACAAATTAAAGTCTATATTATGATATTAGGTATACGTAAAGTTACCACTATACCTACCTACCTACCTAGTAGTGAGTCGTGCGGTGTCGTAGTCATACTCAGATGTCAATTAAAACTGTCAAACATGGTAAACAATTCTGTCACGCAGTCAACTGCAGCTACCTATCTGAATATCTGATATATTATAATATTATATATTATCTGTAGCTCGGACCATATGGTATAATAGTATAGAGTATTATATTATAACACTAGTTGTACCACAGATTATATTAATATTGTTCTATGATTTTATATGTGGTTGTACCGTCGGTTAAACTTCGATTACGCTCGCGATTTAAGATAGTACTATCTTAAATATTGTGATTACGCTTTATCGGCTGATAACAGATATTGAACCAGGCAAATTCGGCCAATTAAACTCCGGTTAACTTTAATCGAAGATGGTACAACTGGCATAGGTCTAATAGGTCCTTTGATCATATTATACAAAGAATAGGTCCATGCCGAGGTTTATGCTTAATCGTGTCCGGCGACCGACACTGTCCGCCAACCGTTGAAATAAACGTTTTCGCAATCGCCAAAACGGTCAATACGGGTAAACAAGGGTACGCGTTCCTAGGTGCGTCAAGACGCTGTGTCTGACGTCACGTCTGGACGTTGCGTCCGGCTCGCTTTCCTATACTTCGCCTAGGCGTTGCGTTTAGCTTCTTTACCTATATGGTTATGATTGTGGTGGATTTAAAAAAAAAATTTTTTTTAGGGGTCCTGAAAAATAATATGTATTTCAAACATAATAATATGGTAACTAGATGTTTATTAATAATTATACAACTCATTGGACTATACGCCTATACTCATAGATTTATTTGCATCAGAAACCATAGCAAAGATATTATGTAATTTATAATGGATACATTAAAAATCTCTTGGTATATAGGTAACTATAGGTAACTACCTATTATTGAAAATATTTTTAGATAATATAATATTAAACATTTGTTTAAAATATATTATATAATATTTCATAATACGTTGCATATTCAAACAAAATTATAAAAAATATAATAGTCATGTTTATATTTTTAATTTTTAATATTATAGTTATATCAGTATCAACAATTGAAAATACTTTATTGGACTTAACTAGATAAAAATACTGAAAATAGTGTATCGTTATATCACTATGAAATGCATATAATATTATACATAGGTACCTAGTATTATAATAGTACCTACTTAATTGCATTCTACAATAATTCTTAATAATTTAATATTATTTTAATGAACTTCTATAGTGAAACTTAACGATACTTAGATCGTAAAATCACAAAAACATTTATAATTTGATAACTATATAACTATGGATTTGAACTCTTAAGTTACAAGTAATATATAAACACAAATCATTAGCTCTTGAGTTTTCAACGAATGTGCACATACTATACAAATATGAATAACCAACGAGCCGTTGTAAATATTAATAACATTTTTATGTCATTACTTGCAGAAGAGGAAGAAGAAGACAATATGTTAGAATCTTTAATACTGAAGAAGAAAAGAAAATTCACAAAACCCGTGTTTTTAATGAGGGAACAGGAAGGATTTTTTGAAAAACTAATTAAAGGGCATTTAGTGAACGATGAAAAATTTTTTCGAGAATTGTTTAGACTAAATTTAAAACAGTTTAATTTTGTTTTATCACTGGTGAAAAACGATATCTCTTCTGTACCATACAATCGAGTACAACAGCCGATTACACCCAAAGAAAAATTAGCATTAACGTTGAGGTAATATAGTTTATATATTCGTAATAAATATTAAATAATAATAATTAGTAATTACCTACTAAGTAATTTATTTAATTTATAAATTAATGAAATAACATTTTTTTTTTTTTTGATGGAACAAAGTAATTAAAATGTTAACTATATAAAATATGACATATAACAAATTGATTTAAAATATAAATGCTCGATATAAAAAAAAAAAGTGGGTAAGTGGATGTCGCTCTGCTGTACAGTAGGTTACAAGTGGGTCACTGTATAATGGATAGTATTAAATTTGAATTCAATGATATAATATCACTGTATAAGAAAAACGATTCTGAGCGGAGACGGTTTGTCAGTCTAGGTATTAGACATACCTATTATAGGTATACTTATCTATAGTATTAAAAAAAAATTGACCTATAATAGGCATCAATAATAAATTCCAAATTAATCATATCACAATATCCATTAGGTAACGCGTTATACATTAAACCGTGGTACTATCATAGATATATAATAGTATACTCAGTGGCGTCCGCAGGATTTTTCAATGGGGGGGGGCTTGAAAATAAATAATTACTCAGTTGTCACAAGATTATAAGTTTGAATAATAAAGTGCTTTCTTATTTCTTAATTAAATTAAGCATAAAATAGAACAAGAAAAAATATATGAAAAAAGAACTAACAAAAAATATAATAACAAAAATAATGAGCAATAAAATATATTTTTATTTGGTCCAGTCTACTAATTGTAGTCGCTTCGGTGATGTTTTTGAAAATTGTTGTATAACTTCCAATTCGGTCAGATTTTCTTTTTTGTTTATATTTGCTAAAGCTAATCCATTAAGACGTTCCTCCGTCATGGTTGATCTTAAGTAGGATTTCAAACGTTTCAATGTTGAAAATGTTCTCTCTGGTGTAGCAGAAGTAATTGGCAATGTGGCAAACAGTCTTAACAGCACCTGGATGTTTGGTAATAGATTTGTACAGTAAGGTAGTGTATCAATAACTGATTGTGGTTTGTCATCCTTATTATACCACTGACATCTCCACATATGTAGTTCAGCTCTAAGAGATGAACTGTCATTATATGTAAGATCTTTATCATAAATCATAGCTGCCTTTAAAATAGAGTCATCATCGTAAAGATTAAAATTTGATGGAATCAGTCCTTCCAGTGGCATAACATCAGATAGTCTGTCATCGAATCGTGCATGCAAAGCTTGAATTATATAATCAAGAAATGGCAAAAACACTGAAATTTTAAAATATGTTTCTGGATCGGTTACATTTATATTGACTCGATGAGTTTGTCGTCCACAAATTCGTGGCATACTTATCTCAACATCAACTTTTGCTGCAAATTCTACGATATCTTTAAATATGTTTTTAAAGTTTACATCAGCATTTTCTCGAAGTTCCTCTAATGCGCATCGAATCACCATTATATCAGACAATGCCTTTGACAAATCTTGCTGCTTACTTTGCAATGATATGCTTA
>NC_042494.1:169984488-169989339 GCF_005508785.2 Acyrthosiphon pisum | reverse complement strand
ACAATATACCGTGACCGTAAACGAAAAGCCGCATTTTCGCAGTTATCAGTGTTATCACTTTTATTTAGTTTTAGTATAATCTTACATTAATATTTCATTGTTATAAAATACAATGTTTTAAATACAATTTCGTTTTCGCCGAGTTGGAATCACCAAACTTTAATTTGTAGCAAACATAAGTAAGTAAAATTCAGTATCTCGTTATTTAGTTAGTAATACTAATAGGTTCATTTTAATGTACCTATAGACATAGGATAATATTATCAAGTTTAGTAAATTTAGTTATAATCTGTAAGAAGTTATAAATAAAATAACATGTTTAATCACATTTTTTCTCTGGCTTAGGTCTTACTCTTAGCATTTCTGTTTAAGTTAAATATTAACAGTGATCGGGACGCTACAGGTTTTTTGTAGCAGCGCGCCAACGCTACAGCTACTTGCCTCCAATAATTGACTCGCTATTACTATCATAATTTTTTTTTTAAATGTTCATATTGGAAATTAGTAATTTGTAGTATGTAGTGATTTGACATTTGATCACTACTCACTGCGCATTATTCCCAATCACTGAATATTAATGATTTGCAATAGGTAATCATTGTCAATTGTGTAATATTAAATATTTATTAAAATTATTAATATTTATTTAATTGATTCACTAATTTTTTTTATGTAAACAGTATGCCGATCCTTCTTCTGTACTTACTGAATATTATTATTATTATTATAGTTTTGAAACAATTTTAAATAATAATTGATAATTTGTATGTAAATATTAAATATAATTAAAATTAATATAAAGTTATGTCAATGTGTTTTATAGATTTAATTCCTCATTTCAAGATGAGTGAATCAAAGAAGTGCAGTATAAATAAATTATGGTTTGAAAAAATTGATAGTGGTGGTTTCAAAATCGGCGAATGGGCAAGATTATGTGAAAAAACAACAAACATATTGTGTATTGTTTGTGCTTGCACAATCAACTGTGATAACAAAGGTTTTCAGTCTCTGACTCAGCATGCAAGTACAAAAAAACATAAATCCCAATGTATAGATAAATTGGGTATTAAGCAATTACATTTGTATGGTAGTGTAGCAAAACAAACTAACACTGATGCTATTGAAAAGAGTGTCACTGAGAAAAACACTAAAACGCCATTACATACATTGGGCATTAAAATGTATTGTAAAAATGAGCAGGCAATTAAAGCAGAAATTATTTGGACAATAAAAAGTGTAATTTGTAACATGTCTGCTACTTCATGTGATGGTTTAAGTGAAATATTTAAATCTATGTTTCCAGACTCTTTTCCTGATCAGTTCACTCTTGGGCGTTCTAAGATGTCATACTTAATATCTGATGCTTTAGGACCATATTTTAAATCTATTGTTATAGATGATATTCACAGTTCATACTATACAATGTTGTACGACGAGACCACGAATGCTGAAGGGAAAAAAGAACTGCAGGTGGCTATTCGTTATTGGAGTAAGAATAAAAATGAAATAATTGTGGTGCATTTAGAAACATTTTTCATAACTTCCGCTAATGCAGAAAAAATTATCGAGTATTTAATGATAGCGTTGGATAATGCAGATTTGCCAAAAGAAAAGCTACTTATGTTAGGATCAGATGGCCCGAATGTGAATAAAAAAGTAGCAAGGATAATAAATAGTAATATAAAGTCACATCGTGGAAAAGGGCCAGTTGAAATTGGGTCTTGTAATATCCATACTGTGCACAATGCTTTTGTGAAAGGCCTGCAACACATTGGATCGGATATATCTGATATGATAATAAGTATTTATTATTTTTTTAAAGATTGGCCAAAACGTTTAGAAGACTTTACAGACATACAAATAAAACAAAAATTACCAAAACATCGTTTTATTAAACATTGTGAATCGCGTTGGCTTACGTTAGGACCAGCAGCTGAGAGACTCATTGAACAATGGGATGGAATCATATATTATTTCAAAACATTTATTCCACAACATAGGAGTGAACTTATGAAGACTCCTAAATATTTAAGAATTCACAAAGTTTTAAATGAGCCAACTGTAAAAGCTGAAATAATTTTTATAATAAATAGTGCTAAAATATTTCAAAAATTTACTTTAATATTTCAACGTCAAGAGCCTCTTATTCATGTATTACACTCTGAATTGCGTAACCTCATCATAGTAATTGCTGGTAAAGTTTGTAAGGCGGAAGTATTGAAGACCTGGAACAATAATACTTCTTTATTTGACCATGATAATTTAAAATCATTAGATTTAATTTAACTTCCTATTCAAGTATCAACAATTTTATCATTGGTATCAGAAAGATGCAAATTATTATTTTTAAAATCGGTTCAAGCTCATTACATATCGGCAGGAAAACATATATTAAATAAAACTTCATTTCTACATGCTACCAAAATAAAATATTTTCGTTGTTTAATGCCAACTGAATTACAAGTTGAAAGAAGTTGCTCAGAAGTAGTTAAGATATCTACATATTTACCTTTTGAAGTTGACCCAGGGGTCCTAGCAGATGAGTGGAGATTGCTTAGATGTGAATCTAAATTGCAAGCTAAGATCTTCAACAATGGATTAGGTGGTGAAATGCGCATAGATCACTACTGGAATCAATTTATACAAATTCAGGATAGTTTTGGTAATGTTAAATATCCAAATATTTGTAAAGTTGTAACTGCTAGCCTAACATTATCACATGGCAGTGCTGATGTTGAACGTCAATTTTCAGTATCTAGTAATGTAATAACAGATGATAAGACAGCCATGTCTTGTCGGATGTTAAACGCTCGGCTAAACATAAAGTCAGGGTTACAGTTTTATCAAAACCGTCCAGACATGGTGCCCATTTCAAAAAAATTGATGGTTAGTGCACAGATGGCTAGACAAAATTATATGACTTATTTAGATAAAAAAAAAAAACTGGAACAGGAAACAGATCAGCTAAGACAACAAAGGGAGAATGAAGAAATTCAAAAACAAAAAGACCTGGCAGAGGTAGAGAAAACAAAAAAAGGTATAGAACATCTAGAAGGGCAGCTTAAGTCTGCAGTAAATATTCAAATTAATCAAAAGAAAGCATCTGATCAATTATTAAACGATGGGAATAAAAGATTAAAAAAAGCACTTAATAAAAATGACGCTGTTGAAGCAAAAATAGCCCAAAGTATGATCGAAGCAGCCACAAAATTAAGAAATGAAGAGCGAGAAAATGAATCAGAAGCAAATCTCATTCAAAAAAAATTGAAAAAGAAAAACTAGCCTAATTACTAATTTTATTAAAAAGCAAAAGACTGATAAAAATGACTGAGATTCCTATTAATATTATATAAAAGATGTTTATTAACAAAAAAAGTGATGTTTGTTATTTTAATGTTAGTTGATTAATTTACCAAAAATATAAATTACCATAATTTTAAACTTTAAACTTAAGGATTATTTGGGTAAGGTAACCAAAGATGTTTTAATTATATGATATGTTTATTATTTTCTCTTAATTCATTTTAAACCAGTTTTTTAATATATTATAATTATTATATTTGTTGGTTAAATTATATTTATTTACTTCATACTGTTATAACTATTAATATATTATATTGTTTTTATAAGACTGTAATTACGTTATATCTTGTAACTTTATGTACTTTAATAATAAACAATAAAAAAATGAAAATATTAAAAACAGTTGTATTTTTTTTTATATTTTTGATTAAAAAAACTCACAATGAAAATAATACTCACTTTTTACTAAAATTTTACTCACTTAATTACAAATAATACTCACTATTCTCACTTTTTTGAAGAAAAAAGTGAGTAGCAACCCTGTACTTAGTAATTAATATAAAAAATTAAAAAAATTATCTCAAAATATGACAATTATAATTTATTATTATACATGTATAACTTTATAAGAGCTGTTCAATCCAGCAAAAAAAATAATATAGTATAAAACTAAGTTGTTTTATACTGTACTGTATAATACGTTCCAACCAGTGGCGGATTTAAGGGTTCATTATAATTAAAATGTAGCTTGACAAAAAACCATGCAAATATAAAAAAAAAAGTGAAGCCATAAAATTATAAAGGTTTAATTTGAGTTACACACTTTTAAATTTCGTACTACACACTTCACTTTTTGTACTAAGTACACACAATTTTAGGAGCTGCTATATACACAAAAGTCGATGATAAAATTACTATTTTATATTTTTATATTATAATTCACAAAAACAATAATGATGTGTGTGTATGTTTCTGTGGGTGACGGACCGGTCGGCTAGGTTGGCGAGTGAATTGGTGGAGGCAATCACTCGTTGCTTCTATTTATAATTTTATACTTAATTTAATAATAATAATACTTATTTTAAATTTAAATCAATACTTTATAGTTTATAGTTATAGTTATAGCAGTTGTAAGAAATAATGTCCTAACTCATTAAATGTATAAAAAAAATATGAAAAACATAGTGCAAACGCATTAAATTCACAGCCCTTTTCAATATTAATATGTACCTACGCTGCGAAATTATAGCGAAAAAGGTTTCCAATAAATCATGATTTACGCTAATGATTAAGTAATAAAATGATTGTTATTATACTTACAAAATTATTGTTTTTATTTTCATGCAATGATGAATTATATTATATAATATATTAATTTATAATTATAAATAATCTTATTTTGTGATCAATGGTAGTGGGTAGAATGTAGAATACCCTGTCACTGGTTCCAACCCTGGTATTTATGTTATCTAAAATATAGGCTTGTTTTCACAAGCGCCGTGGCGCTCTGACCGTCCGGTGGTTTTCTTCGATTCCTCGTGTCTTCCG
>NC_042494.1:169983028-169984388 GCF_005508785.2 Acyrthosiphon pisum | reverse complement strand
GTGTAAGTTTGGAAAATTCACAATATTTTTGCGTTGGAAAAAACCAAAAAAAAATCTTGAGAAGACGCTACCCTGCACAGTGACTATGCAGTGTGCGGTGTGCGAGTGCAACTAGTGCCCAACAATATTGTGAGTTTGTGAGTTCATATGACGAGTGCAAGTAGTGCAACCAGTGGTGATCAAACGGGGGGTGAGAGGATAGATCCACTCCCATGATTTTTTTTCAATATTTATAACAATTTATAACTAAATTTATTCTATACCTACCTAATGCATTACATTTTGTTCTATTTTTTTTTCTAAAAATGATCAACTATTGTAAATTTCGATAGAATATCAGAATTTGTTTATACTTGATTCTATAACATGACCATATTATTATCTATACTCATATCTGGGAACTAGGATATTATTATTATTATTATTAATATTTAGTTGTTTATACAAAATATAATATGGGAATTATCCCACTCGATGATCGAAAATTCTCAATAATAACTAGCTCTACACTTTCCCAGAACATTGGCCCATACAATATTAAGTAGCTCCAGTCCTGGTCATTAGTTGTTTGAAAACTTGAAACATCGATTGCTTATTATTTGTCATAATTCATAACTCATAATATTTAGTTATCACAGTGATTCATAAGCGTAGCGACTAGCGTGATGATTTTTTTTTTTTTTTTTGGTGGGGGGGGGGGGGCTATAGCTTATTTTTTTTTCGTGGTATCTACAACGTTGCCTCAACTTCTTGCGAATTACTTCGCTTGAGGGCTACAAAGATTCAGATACAGAACATAATTTATATTCTACAAATATTACGCTATAGAAAAATGTAAAGGAACAAAATATAAGAAGGACTAAAGAAGCACATTATAAAGTTAAATATAAATAAATAATATACCATATACATCATGTTATTATCAAATACATATTTTGTATTTGAATTAAATATAAAAAAATAAATAAAAACATTTTAAATAAGAAATTATTACTATAGTATAAGGTATAAACGCCTGATTTTTTGGGCAAATATATTAAGAACCTCTTTCGATTTTATAATATTATATTCAAGTCCCTTTCAATATGAAGTAACGATAGATTTGAAAATCTATCGTTATTTATAGAATTTCTTAGCCATGTTTTTATTCGCCGCATTACTGAAAATGATCTTCCACAAGAAGCAGAACTTACTAGAAATGTAAGTGCTACTTGTAAAAGCTTAGGTATATAAATGGGGAAAAATGTTTTTGTTAATCTCTGATACAATAGCATCTTTGTCAAAATCATCTTTATCAATACGGTTCTTCATAATTAGCATTTTTTATTTAAAATTTAAATTATCAAATATAATATTCATC
>NC_042494.1:169975441-169982978 GCF_005508785.2 Acyrthosiphon pisum | reverse complement strand
ACTTGAACTTCTAAAGTATACTATTATATATCTATGATTTTACCACGGTTTTTTGTTGATGTATAACGCGTTATAACTTATAAGTACCTAATAGATATTATGATATGATTAATTTGGAATTTATTATAGGTACCTATTATAGGTCAATTTTTTTTTAATACCATAGATAAGTATATGTATATATGTCTAATACATAGAGTATAGACTGATATACCGTCTCCGCTCAGAATCGTTTTTCTTATACAGTGATATTATATCATTGAATTCAAATTTAATACTGTCCATTATACAGTGACCCACTTCTAACCTACTGTACAGCAGAGCGACATCCACTTACCCACCTTTTTTTGTAATCATTCTTTTCATATTTTTATCAAAATAACAGATATTCTTAAATTATCTTGTATCATAAAATTAATAATTTTTTTTTATTCAAGAAACCTTAGCTTATTTACTGGAAATTAAGAAAATGAGATTAGTGCAAAGTTCCAATAATTTTTTATGGACGATTGAAGTTCAAATTTTGAAGCAATTTAATATTTAAAGTTTAAACATAGCTAACAACAATATTAGGTTAGTTTTTTTAAATTCTAAAATTCAAATTTAAACATATCCAATGTAAAATTCCTTCTCAATGTCAAGGTTCACATACTGTACAGTAGAATGGTTACTTACCCCCTTTTTAAAGTTTTAACATTTTTACTTAGTAAAAACCCCTCAGCTAAATTATATATGTATAGCAAAAACCATACATAAACATGTATATCCCCACTACTATTAGGCAGTAATTAATATACTTACTTACCTAATTAAACATAAAACAATAATTAATATTTACCTTTTTTGAATCAATCTTCAGTGTTGATGCAATATACGCTTTGGTGGCCCGTGCAATATGATGGTATGCATCAGAGTACTGTTTGTTTGACTCGTCAAATGTACACGTTTCCATAAATTTAACAATAGTTTCAATTCCCACATACGACTCCTTATATCATTTGCTCGTGTAATCTTCGTGAATAACAATTAATTGTGAATAGAATCTAAAAAATACAATAGTTTTATTCAGCATATTTTTTCTACATCTATTATTCAATTATATTTTGTATCTATAAAAATATAAGTATAAAGTGCATACAATATTAGATTTATAAAATATTGTACTTGTTTACAAAATTAATATAGGACATGATAGCCAAGTCCTTATGGAAATCTATAACCTAAATATAGACTTAATAGGTATAGATTAATATACATCAACCTATTTATTAAACAATATCAAACATTATCAATACCTAAAACGATTTACAGCACCTATACAGACACAGAAAAAAATCACAGTTTACATTTCTCAGTTAGGTACCTAGAAAAATTGAATTCATTTTCCTTTCCATCTATGATGATCATTTCTAGGTTTTCTTGTACTCGATCAATTATGTTGTACATAATATTTTGATTATATCCTGATAATTGAAGGATGTCCCACGAGAAAACACTATCAAAATCATTTTTTATTTTTCTTAGCTGTGCCCGAATGATGTCGTCCAATCCGAGTTCTATGGAGTGGTCATCGGCGACAGACAAAGCGCCCATATTGTCAGACAAGTTACAACTATATTCAGCCATTTTTCAGCGTATAAAACACGAGGGTACTAAATAAACAACAAGATACATTTTATTAGTGCCACATTTGTGTAAACATACTTTTTTATTCATGATTAGTGCATTCAAAATTTCGATTGACATATTTTACAATAACAGTGCCAAAATCATGATCTTCAATCTTTATACGTCTACTGTCTAAGGTCGTGCAATTAAATAAATGTATAATCATTCATCAATAATCACACTAGTAAGTAATAATTACCTATTCAGTAATAATTAATCAATATGAAAAATAAATATGAATAATAATGAACTATAAACTAAAATAGATATGATTATAATGGAAACACAGTAACCAATAATCATGTGTTTAATCATAGTTAATGTAATTATTGTGGAGCTAGCTGCAAGTCTAAAATGATATACCCGCTAGTAATGGGCCCACCGGCTAATGCGTAAGTATAACAGGCAACATCATTCATTTCGGTCAAGACAGAAAAACTATTACAACTGACGACAAAGCATAAATTTATAATGGCTATGGTAAGACGTAAGTACACCTGGAGACTGGAGTATCAGCCTGGACTGGGCCCCCGGCTAATGTGATGTTTGGAAAAGTGAGACAGTTATTCTGGTCCCGAGCAATCGGAAATCTACATCAACCTTTAATCTTTAAAATATAATGAAGGTAGGTATAGGTACTTACTTAGGTAGTAATTATTGTAGAATCGTGAACAGATTAGAATATCTATTGTATTCATCAAATACCACAATGAAATACTGGCGACGAATGGCGATTTCACTGTTACTACAGAACAAGACAATACTACTACAACAATTAGTATACGGTACAGTATTATTCGGTAGGTACAAATTAAAGTCTTACTCACTATATTATAATAATATTATATGTAAAGTCACTACTACCTACTTATTAGTGAATCGTGCAGTGTCGTAGTCAGATCTGCCAAGTCAAACAGTGTCAAACATGATAAACAATTCCGTCACGCAGTCATAGTGGCAAATGCCAAGTGAAGCCCGTTTCAGTCAGAATTCAGAAAGTCAGTAGTCGGAACTCAGTTGACTGCGCAACAAGAAATGTGCAATAAAGTAATTTATTATCAATTATTATTAATATTATGTCCAACCAATAAAAGCGTACCGCACCGTAATATTTATCTATTTCTGGTCACGTCCCCACACTGCAACACAGCTATCTGTAGTAGTAGACTAGTAGAGGTTCGCAGCCCGAGGGGTTTTCTTGTGCATTGGTATTATAAGTCTTATAAGTTATAATATCTATGGTCTTGTGTTGGTGGTAAAAATGGCTACACAATAATATATTATTTGCCGACACTGCAGTCAAGAGTCAAGAGAATAATGAATGGAATTTTACCGCCACCGCTGCACTTCTGCAACGTGTGTGTAGTATTTCAAGTATTTGTGTATTTGGGTTACACAATTTAGTCAATAGTATACACAAACACGACAGACTGTCAAGTGTCAACTGCACAAGCTACAAGACGTACACAAATTACTGGTGCTACTATGAATAGACATTAGACACTGAGAGCCTATAAAAATCATAATGTTATTATTTATTAACAAAATCTGTTTTTATGTTGGGTTTATGAATATTGAATGTTTGTAAAGAGCGGCATATTTGTTAACTTGACCTTACCAGAGTTTCCCGACTGTCATAGTAGGTAAAATTATGGTATTTTATGGTAATTTTAAGTTCTAACTGTGACGGAGTAACGAACATAATGTAAGTTGTAACTAGTCAACTATATTGCACCAAAATTTACCCAAAATATATACAACATAAAACACTTGTAATTTGCACCATCTCAAGAAGTATGAAATATGAATTTTACTGTAATTTGCATCAAAATTCAAATCGATTATTCTTTTGATAATACTTATATGGTACCTACTTACGTACAAGTTTTGATATTACAGTATAATATATTGAGTTTTGAGAATCTGATTTTTAGAGAGGTTTTTTCACTTTATACCGTTTTACATTTATACCGTTTTACGCCCTACGGTACGTCAGTATTTTTAAAGCTATGTTATATATGAAAAACATACTATACGTAATAATTGCATTATTTTAGGCAAAAATATAATTTAAAAACATATTTTAATGATTTAAAATTAGATGTAGGTATAGCCGTATAGGTACCGCATACAATTTAGATTTTGATAAATATAGTGTCTATAATCTTATTATACAATAAATTACTTTAGATTGGTTTTTATTTATAAAATAGATAGAAAACATCACTAGATTATATTAAAATGTATAATATACCTATAACCTATATATTGTATTATTTGACATAAATCACGATTCTGTTAGAACTTAACTCTCCCAACACAAGCTTAGCTTACATGCTGATTATTGAAGCTAAATGCCTAAATATGTGTAGTGTATTTATTAGTAGGTATGTAGATATTTTTGTGCTACAAATAAAATTTAAGATATCATTTTAAACAAATTTAATCAATTAAAAAAATTATATAAAAAATATTAATAGAAAAATTATGGTATTATGTACCTACCAATTTAATAAAAAAAAAACAAATATAATATGTTCCAATGGTTGCCAGATTGGTTTTATTGCACTTTGTTTCTCGATTAAATGATGACCGATTCAAAATGATTAGATACTACTGTACTAGATAATAGGTAGTGGATAGTTAGCAGTGCAACACGATTGCGCACTTTTTACCTAAAAAAAACATAACGCGATTGCACACTTTTTAGCTTTTTATATTTGAGAAAACATAACACGATTGCATATTTTTGATAGTTAGAAATTTCGAAAAATTATTATTGTCATTCGAGTTTGTCGAGTTTGACGTCAAGAAGGATAGGTATCGACGAATAATCGACTACATGTATATTATGATGGAAAAATATACTTTGGTGCAAATTACAAATACTATTTTCAACTACCTGCGGTGGTACAAATTACATAGGTATTAATGTATTATTTTGTAGGGTGCAAATTTCAAACACCATTTTCGGCTACCTATATAGTGGTAAGCATTAGGTACAAAATATCTTTATTTTGGTGGAAATTACTAACACCCAACTAGATACCTATACTGTACACAACATAGGTAACTATAGGTACATAAACCAAATTAATTTTAATTTTTCCGCTGTTATTGAATGATTTGAAATTAAACCGGAAAAAATCAAGAATTATATTTGATATTTGTAGTGAATTTCAACTTACTTATGTTTCATACTAAAAGAAAACGAAATAACTCAAACTTATATTAATTGTAAAATATATATTTTACTAGTCTATCTGTTTATATTATTAAAATAGTAATAGTTTACATTATATTTATTTGTATTTTGTCCTATATATCAGACATGTATAAATGTATAATAATGTTTATATACAATTATACTATACCTATATAATAATATGTATATTATACATTTTACGATAAATTAACTAAGAAATCAATTTGAAAATACTACACAATAATATTACTAAGTCTAATGTACCTACCTGTCCGTTTTATAATCCATGATGAACACTCAACACACGCGTG
The DNA here is from genome assembly GCF_005508785.2 of Acyrthosiphon pisum. Classification (NCBI taxonomy): domain Eukaryota; kingdom Metazoa; phylum Arthropoda; class Insecta; order Hemiptera; family Aphididae; genus Acyrthosiphon; species Acyrthosiphon pisum. Next base: position 169,977,794 of record NC_042494.1, on the reverse strand, counting down.
TATTATCACAATTATATATTTATAGAAAATAAAATCACTTTAGAAATATTAGTTAAGTATAACGTTAAATATTCTACGTATAATATAGGTAGATGATATGCCACGTAATTGAATTTTGAGTTTCAATAATAAATATCTATTCTCCTATTTGATAAAAAATTTGTTACGTGTCTTTAAAAACTAAAAAGTGTCTATAATATTGTTTTGTGTGTATTTGTACCTAAACTGAGTTAATAGTTTAGTAAACTCTATAAATAATTATGTAGGTAGGTACTCTGTAATTTGAACTCATCCGTAGTTAGGTACTCTCTGAACTCGCGGACGTTAGGTACCTACCTACTTTAAATATAAATATAATATAGATATAATCATATAAATACCTATCGACAATCGGTGCGCAATGAATATTTTCTTTTATTTAGTTACAATATTCCCCGAACGATATATATATATTGCTTACACGGTTAACTCACGTTCGTAATATTATATTTTCTCTTATCTACTAATATGAAAGAATACCTACATACATTTTGACGTTTCGAGTGTAGCTCGGCGTAAAGGTTATACGTAAGGCACTCATTATTTCAGAAAACACTAACGTTTTTGAAAATATCTTTTTTACCTTATTTTAAATCGTTTCGAAAATCAAAACAGCTTTTTTGGAAAAAATTGTTATCGTTACCTATCAATTTTTATGTAGCTTACTCTTTTAAATGACAACTTACATTTTTAGTTGCATATAAGTATTCCGTAGCAGAATATTAATGAATCACTCGGAGTATTTCGATCCATAAAAATCAAATTTTGGACAAGTAGTTTATTGCCTAATTAGTAATTCAGTATATACTATATAGTTCCTATAATTTACTAATAGGAATATTTTACTGTTGTGCTGTCTTCAAAATACCTACCAAATAGATTTGCCTTCTTACAATAAATTCCTACAAAAAAAATTCACGCAACATTGTAAAATCAATACATTTATCGCTCAGCTCAGAATACAAGAATTGTAGGGTGACTAATAATTGTCAATTGATATGGGATTTTTAAAAATAAAATAATATTTAATTTTTAGTTTTATTTCGAATGTACAACAAAAGACAATGTTGTGTTATAGGTAGATACTGGCAACTGGCGTATTTCCGAATTGCCGAGGAGACCAAAATTGTTTGTTGTTATGATCGTTGTAACACTCGTAATGGAAATTATTTTGTATACCTACTAAAACAGAAAATCAACATTGCTAAATTAATCTATTAGAATGTCGAACCCTGCAGATATATTCGTTTACGTTATTTTCTTCGTGCTACAAGGCCGGTTGGATGGTTTTCCTATATCGAGACGTATGTATATACCTACCTATATATTATATTAAATAACTTAAGTTAAATTTGAGTTCGAATAGAGAGAGAAAATAAATTTTGCTCTGGCATTTTTGAGTTGCTCTTAAACTTAAAATATCAACATGTAGGACGTAGGTACCTATAACGTCATAATTATTATACGATTTAAAATAAAACGGTTTACTTTTCGCTATTTCCAGTGTCGTCAGATGTCTTATTGTTGTGGTCCACGGCGCAACCGTCATCGGCTTCGTCCGACAGTCTTGGGACGTTTCCCGCGACACGACTGCCGCTATCCTCTTACTATCGTGACCGGATCTCTTCAACTCCCCTGCCGTCGTTACCTGCTGAAGCTGTGACCTGCAGGCACAAACGTATTCGGTCGTCGGACGACCAAAGTTCGATTCGGAAATCAGAACGACGATCGTACTCGTCGTCCGACAAAAGGGGTACGCGTCCGGTCGCGGAAATCACCGCGCGTTCGTCGCAATCGCCGCCGATCCGTCATAACGACGTGGCAGAAGTAAGGTCTTCTCGGCCGTCCGCGGATACCCGTCTACGGGTTTCGTCACCGTCGTGCGGAAAGAAAATGCAGAAGGCGTTTTCGACGACGACGTCGTACGCAATGCGGCTGCAGTCTAACTTCCGGCTTTCCAAACGAGAAGAAGCCCCCGTGATCGTGTTCGACCAAAACGGCAAGATGTACACCAACGTTTACCCCCCGATCGGGCACCGCAGTAGCGATTATGACACACGAAAATCCGGTGACGGCCATTGGGGCCGCCGGTATTTTCCGAAATGGTTGGTGATTGGCGGTAACAAAACCTAGGTAACTTAACCATTGCACACGTCCGTTGTTATTAAATATAATATAATTATTAAATATGCGTATACTCATGCAAAGACGAAGAGGCTTATTCTTGTTGATTTGTAAGCCGAAATTTGGACTGCAATCGCATATGGCTTACGACGCGTCGTCATCGAGATCTTCTGCAATTTCTTTCGGACGA
>NC_042494.1:169969196-169974918 GCF_005508785.2 Acyrthosiphon pisum | reverse complement strand
GTCAAGTGACATCAAATCAAAAATAGTAAGAACGACATAATTTACAGTAGGTACAACCATTGTACTACAATGTATGATACGTATAACTTTTATTCAATATGTATAGGTAATGTAAATTTAATTTCTGTAAAATGTTGTGAGCTTGAACAGCATAATATTATAATTGTGTTGGCGTATTCTTCGAAAACGTCAGTTACCTAGGTACCTACTTCATGTTTCCTCATATTAGTATATTACCTAATTGTTTATAGGTATTGTTCATGTTTAGAAAATAACCTATGTAAAAAATAAATTATTGTAACTTTATCATTTTGTATACACGTGTTATTATGTTCTTTGACATCTTGCTATTGGTTATAACTTATAAGTTATGGTAGTTATAACTTAATTAAATATACTATTTTATGCAATGATTAAACACAAAACATACCTATAATATAGTCACTATACATACCTACCGCTCCCACATTTGTAATAGGTAGGTATACAACTGTCGTATACGCCAATCACAGACGTACACAGATAAACGATCCTTACAATAAGCACTTTTATTAAAACGTTGACGTCCAGTGGCGATCGAGTTACACGATCACCACTCAATGACCCCTTTTCTGTCTTAATATATTCCTTATATCTTAAACTTAAAATAGAATAACCATCGAATAATATCGTTTGTTCTATGATTAAATTATATTTAATTGTTATATCCAGCCATTTGGGAAAATCAAAATTTAAAATCATTTTCTGGCATTTGAACATACTCTTTGCGGAGGTTAGTTATAGCCAGGCTTACATCTCGAACTATGAGGCAGTCTGATGATTTGCTAACGCCAATACAATCACCTGCACTAATTAAATAGTTCCCCGTAGCATACAACCGTAAGGTTAACAATAGTTTTTGAACTGGAGTTACAGCATGATTCCTGATATCAAAACTATAAATATTTGTTAAATTAATATATTATGCTTAGCCCACGAATAATAATGCCTTAATAGTTAATTCGTGGCTAAGCCTATACTTGCCATCGGATATAATATAAGTATAAATATTAAATTGTAAATACACACCTATCTGAATTAGATGAAATAGAATGTTTTATAATATTCAAAACTTTAACAACCGTCTCTTTATAGATAATCGAAATCGGGCTTTAAAATCGTAATCGTCCCATTTATTAAAATGATCGATCCTACATAGTACATCTTATAGTATAAGGTCTACGAACGCAGTTCACATACATAATATGTTAAGTTCATTATCGTCATCTTCAAAGAGTATAGTATGCTCCATGATGAGTTCCATATGATGGGTATTGTCGTATTGACTATTGAGTATAAATACAAGTAAAAAAAATTTCAAATTTGTATATATTTTATTATCCGATTTTTGTTGATAAAAAAAACAACTATTTTACCTAATAATATTACATATTATGTAGTATAACCTGCAGTTATCGGTTTAATTGGAGGAAATATTAGCGATTTGCTTAACTGCTTTAAGTTAAGCCTTTCAGTTAGCTTAATCGAAGTTTGATAAGCAGTTTAACTAGGGCATACACATGGGCGTGACTAGGATTGAATAGTTACAGGGGCTATAGTCCTGCAAAACCAAAGTGTAAAATAACACATGGGGGACAAAAACTGACTAAAAAATAACTAGCAAATTTGAAATTTTGATGAATTTTTATCAAAATTTTAACTTTTAATGCATATAAAAATTAATCGTAATATATAATAATTAATAACATATATCTTTAATATTTTTGATCAGTTATTAAAGCATCTTATGAGGACCCTTGCGTTAAATTTTCAAGCTTTATTTCCAAGTGTGTGTTTAACAAAAAAAATTTATGAAATTTAAAAAATATTACCATATCTGCAGGTAAACTCAAATATAAATAGGTATTTGGTGAAAATTTCAAGTGCCTACGGTTATTTGTTTTCGAGTTACATATAAAAATATAAAATTGGTTTTGCGTAAAAAATAGAATTTTTTTTGTTTTTAAAGTCTCTTTCGAAAACTATTGGAAATTTTCAATTTTGACCACTCAAAGGCATGAACTAGATTCACTTTTCTATCAGATATTGTAAATAATATTTATAACTTACTAATATTCCATATATGGAATCTTCCACAGATACTTCCATATTAATAAGTTCTTCGACGTTATAAGTCATATTAATAAATATTAAAATAGGTATTAACTTCATTTTAAAACTCACTTTTTAAAACTAGGTACCTAACACCTATACTAAATTAATATAAAAAATATTGATACTTATCACTCTGGTGAATATAATATGTTCATATATGAAAATGTAAATTGTAATTTCTATAACAATGTGATTACCAATGTACCTACCTATTATGTTTATGTATTGTTAATAATGAAAATGTAAATTGTAAATTTCTTTAAATATTATATTAACTATGTATTATTCCTACGCCAAATTCCATTAATCACCAATAATATATTATGTTTATATGTTGAATAATTCAACATCGGTTTTTATTTTATGTATACTGACATAATATTGTATTATTAATAATGTAAATGCATAAATTGTAAAATTGTATAAAAATTAGATTATCTATGTATTGTACACTACGCGAAATTGCTTTGATTACAAATAATAAATGTTTATAAAGAATAATTCAATATTGTTTTCTATTTTATATACTATAAATAACGAACACCAAAATACAATTGAAAAAAAGGTGGGTAAGTGGATGTCGCTCTGCTGTACAGTAGGTTACAAGTGGGTCACTGTATAATGGATAGTATTAAATTTGAATTCAATGATATAATATCACTGTATAAGAAAAACGATTCTGAGCGGAGACAGTTTGTCAGTCTAGGTATTAGACATACCTATTATAGGTATACTTATTTATAGTATTAAAAAAAAATTGACCTATAATAAGTATTAATAATAAATTCCAAATTAATCATAACACAATATCCATCAGGTAACGCGTTATATACATCAACAACAAACCATGGCACTATCATAGATATATTATAATAGTATACTTTAGAAGTTTCAAGTACCCACAAATAATATTATTATACAATCACAACAAAATAACTAAAATAGTTATTCCAGGTTTTTTAATATGTAATTTCGTCCAAATTTGAACTTAAAATGATTATAAAAATAAACTGTGCTTATGTATTTCTTAGAATTTTTGGTTACAAAATTAATTACTTACGTGGAATTTTGTTTTAAATTTTCAATCCTTAGATATAAAAGTTGAACATTTTATAATTTTTTAACTACAAAATAATTATTCAATTTTAAATTTGATAAATTTTGTCGAAATTTCAACTTCAAATGCTTATAAAAAATAATTGTGCCTATGTATTTTTAATATTTTTCAACTGATATTGTAACAATATATCAGGAGCCTTGTATTAATTTTTTACACTTTTTGGCCCAATAGATAAAACTTTATTGATATTTATAGAAAAAAAAACTAAAAAAAATTGAAAACTTACAATGTCCGTAAACAGCTCAAAAAACAGTCAAAATTATTTTCAAAAATTTTATCGTATATAGAAAATGCTAATATAAAACATTCAGTGAAATTTTCAAGTTTCTACAGTCACTCGTTTTTTAATTACAACAAAATAAGAAAATCGTTATGTAAGAAATCGAGTGAATATCAAATGTTGTAAAAATATAAATTTCAAACGCTCATAAAAATTTAATTTGAGTTTCTTATAGACATTTTTTTTTTTTTTAATGGTAGACAAACTTATGAGGAATCTTATATTACATTTTCAAATCTTAGATTTAAAAAGAAAAATTTTTACGAATTCTTTACTCAAAATAATTTGCTAATTTTTGTGATTTTTACATATTTTGTCAATTTTTGAACTTTAAATGCTAATAAAAAAAAACTGTGGCTTTGGATTTTTAATTTTTTTCATCTGCCTTTGAAACAGTATAATAGGAACCTTCTATTAAATTTTCAAGCTTTTTTAACCAATAAATAAAATTGTATTGATATTTATAGAAAAAAAAACTAAAAAAAATGGAAACTGAAAATGTCCGTAAACAGCTCAAAACAAATCAAAATTTTTTGAAAATTTTATCTTTTATAGAAAATGGATATATAAACAACCAGTGAAAATTTCATGTATCTACAGTCATTCGTTTTAAAGTTACACCAAAAACCAAAATCAATTTTCTCGAAAACAGATTTTGCGTAGAAATTCCCGTATTTCCTTAATTTTTCTTTTGTTTTTCACGTCGTTTTTGAAAACTATTGGAAAAATTTTACTTTTGACCCCCCAAAGTACCAACTAGATTCACTTTCCTATCAGAAAAGATACTGTTGAAGAAAATCGAAGCATTTACTGTCCTAAATGGTGATGACAGACACAAAAATAAAAAAAATAAAAAAAACACACATCATTGTAAAATCAATACATTCATCGTTTCACTCAGAATCTAAAACTGAACATTTTTCAGTAAACATTTCTTTTTTGACTATAATAAATAATAATATTGGAATTTGGAATCACTACTCGGTTCTCTTAAATTATGGGCTATTTCAGTATTTGAAAATATTCTCATTATTATATTATTTATCTAGATAAATCCACAAATAACCATAACATTTATCTAGATGAGATAATTAGATAATTAAATTATTTTTATCTAGATAAGATAATTAAAAAAATAATTTTATCTAAATGATTTATGATTTATTTACATTTATTTAAAATGTATATTATATTTTCCGCACACGACAATATTAATAATTGTATTGTGTTTGAATTGTATTGTGGTGATTAAAGTGGTGACAAAATTATAGTTTAATGCATTTGCATTTTTATGTTTACTGGCTTTTAAAAATATTCGACGCAGTCGGATTGCGTACCTATGTGATTTAATGACTGATAGCTAGACAATCGATACACCTATCGACTCTACACTTTTTAATAACAGGAGATCGTATCCAGCCTATCCATTTACAACGTTTGTGACGGATTGCTAGACACTCTTACACTCTAACTTTTAAACATTCCCGCCAAAACGTCAAGCCTTATTTCCAATCCATATTACTAATTCTTATCACAAATCCTAAATTTTCATCTTACAACAGACTGTCGCGACTTTTATAATTCAAACGACTCTTACTCCAAAATCGGTACCCACTCTCAGCGAGTCTAACGGTCCCCGAGTTTCACGTAGAGCTAGTACAATAAGCAACTTTAACTTTTCAACGAGTCTATATTTTTCTCGTTCTCTCTTCCCCAAAAAAGCACACGGTCCCATATGAAACTGGTATTGGCAGGGGTATGATACTCCGTGAACTGGCCGATTCGGGTGATAGTGGTCTTGAACACGGTTCCGGGGGGGGGGGGGAGGCATGGCATACGTGAAATATGGAATGGTAAACAAGCCGACCCTGCGTAACGTATCCCGCCATAGTCTTGGAACCGTTTTCATAATATTGGTAACTATGGGTATAACCAGAGCCGCATTTAAGGGGGGGGGGCCTGGGTACAACTGCCCCAGGCGCCAGTATTTTAGGGGCGCTAAAATGTTGTGACCAGAAATATGTTTACTTGTGAATTATTAAAATAAATTGTATAATTTTAATTATTTTAATAACAGTATTATATATATAGTATATTAGTATTATGCTGTTTGACATTTTTTTAATTAATATTAATTTGCATAGTTTTATATAGTTTTATTTTATTTA
>NC_042494.1:169949335-169968968 GCF_005508785.2 Acyrthosiphon pisum | reverse complement strand
TTTGCGGAGAGAGGATCAAGCGATTAATAAACAATATTTGTAAAAAAAGCACACATTGTAAAACAAATATTCTTTTCTGTGCTCAAAATCTAAAAGGTTAATGAGGATCTATCTTCCATATTTTCCGTGGGTAGGCCCCTTAGGGGGGAGCAATTTTTTTCACCGGAGCTTAGGGGGCGCCAATTTTTTTTTTGCACCGGGGCGCAAAATGTCTAAATGCTAAATGCGGCACTGGGTATAACATCATATTTAGTGCGTGGAACCGTTTTCATGTTTTTCGTAGGTTCAGACATCAGATCATAGCATAGAACAATAGTTAACCAAGACCCCAATCAGCTGATCGAGTTTCGCTTCTATATTGCCTTATCTATGGTCTATAGGCGGTTTCCAATGTACACGTACGTGTGTGTACAAATCCTTTGCCGTGATTGGTTGGTTAAGTTACCACACGTTTAACCGCGATACCTGGTACTCTGTGTATAGTGGAAACTAGATCCCGGTTCGTTGTTTATACCGCTCTACCGTTATTATATTATTATATACGTTTTCTATACCTAACCTATATTTTATTCACTTGTGAATTTGCGACGTGTAATTTAAAATATTTTTATAATATTATTCCTACGCTCTCAAGTTTAACATTTTTCTTTGTCTCCTTGCCTGTTCAATTCTCTAGACTTTAAGCGGTTTATACTTTATAGCCGACTGGAGGACTAGAGTCTGGGACCGTAGTCCGTTCTGTGCGTCTGCAACTGGAATGCCTTTAAACCATTCTGTGTGGAGTGCATAAAGTTTTGACGCCATCTGTGGATCGATCACCACCACCCCGTTGGTGTCATATAGTGAGTACCTATAAGTAGTGTGTGCCAGAAGAAATGGCTTAATACACTGTTATAATCTCAACTTGGACGAAATATCGTCCATGCATGCATGTTTTTATTATTGGGTAGGTGCCTATAGTTATGACTATACATATATTTTATGTTTAATTATGACGTACACATATCTGCGCTTTGTGATGAGGACAATTATACCAACAATAAGCAGACGACGTAGCGCAGAATCAAGTTGAGAACACATCGGTGTGCTTAGCCATGTTAGAGAATGTTATATAGGTTCTCCAGAGTGCGGCTTGTGGCTGTACCTACTTTATATTGTGTTTTTACCACGACTGGAGACAACTATTTACCATACTTCTAAATCGATATAATCTATAATACATCAAGTGACTAGGTTGCCATTGTAAGTCTTTATTTTATATAATTCCTGTTTAGAAACAAACGATTAGCTTATAAAGCGCCTGACACTGTTGTGATTGTTTACTGTTCGCTTTATTAACATTATATCATCATATTATATTTTGTATGTTTTTTCTAAACACTCCCTCCAAGATAGAAAAAGGAATTATTAAAAACACAATAATACAACACGCACATTTTATTATTATTTACTACATATGTAAATATATTTATATTATATTCATCCTAATGTACCTAGATATGTATTACATTATATATTTTATTCTTGCAGTTGATTGACTACAGTCTGGTCATAAGTTTATGTGGATCATTGTCTTCTGTCTTTATTTGAAAAATCACATCTGTACAATATTTTAAACTATGAATTCATTATCATTTGTAAGTAATATATTAATTATTCAACAATATAATTATATATTTGTACGAACTATGATTTGAACTATGATAATAAAGGCTCTAATTACTGTATTGATAAGTCATTATGCTAAGGCATTTTAATGATAAATAGATTCATCTTGTATATTTTTATCCTTCTAAACTCCTATTATATTATGTATTAATTATTGGGACTTTCAGATGCTGGGATGACATTCTTTATTAGGAATCTCATAAATCTTACGTTAAAGTGGGAAACAGGGGGAATACAAATAGCTGTGGTATATTTGTTATGCCAATATTTGCAGTATGTTTACAATTAAGAGGACACTACACCCTTTTTTATTGTCTTAATATTATAAGCACATAACAGCAGATTAATGAAGCCAAATATGAGCTCATGAATATTATTTTGCCATGTAACTTACACTTATGGCAAACAGTTTGTGTGGGGTCCTATTAAAGGAGACAGTTGTATAAAATGCCACTTTTATAAAGCATAATCATAGATGTTATTTCTTTTTAAAATTTTTGATAAACCTGTTAAACTCTTGAACAATTATAAATATAATTATTAATAATAAATATATATTAAATTTATTAATCAATTAATAATTATTTTAATACTTACAGGATGTATTTTGTTCAAAATATTTAGACTCTGAAGCACCGATCTCAGTTATTACAGAGATCTTATCAGAAAATGACCCTTTAAAGTAAATAATTTACAATTATTATTAATATTACCATGTATAGGTAAAGATCTCAAATGTTATATGTGTGCATATTTAATAATGAATTATTTTTTTTTTTTTTAAGATTTCAAAATATCTCCAACGAATTTAACAAATTAGGATTTACCAAATTAAAGGATTTGGCTGGAGCAACCCTTGGTAAAGCCAGCTTAATAAAATTGTCAGGCGATACTTTAACGCTGCTTTATGGAGCTATAGAGGTACAAACTAATAACATTCAACATTTTCAGATTATATTTAATATTTATATAATTATGTATATTTTTTTTTTAGATATATAGTGAACGCTTGGGTAAGTTCTTATTATCAGTACTATCTATTACTACGTTATAATAAGATGAGCATGCATAAACTACGACCGAACGACTATTATTTTTCTAAACTGCTACTGGATTAGTTTTTGGGTTTAACAAAATATAATGTCGAAATGCGGGTGTATGTGATTTATTGTTAATATAATATTATCTATATATGCTCCGATCTCACAAAGTGTTGCAAAAATGTCAATATTTTAAGAATATTCTTGTAAGAGACCTTGTCAACGATTTTTTCTCTTTTAAAATTACTAAAATATATTTTTCTTAAATTAAAATATGTAATAATCCTCTAAATATGCAAAATATGCAATATAAAATTTGGTGTTTAAGTTAAGTGTGAGATGAACTGCGGACATTTTATAACCCCCTAGACGTGCATACACTTAGTACAAATATGCAAATTCATTTAAATCCGAACTCTACTCATTAGCATTGATTATAAATACTAGTATTTATAATCAATGATCATTAGTTTTTAATTATTTTTTATTAGTAAAATAATGATTATCATAGATTGTTTGAATAGTAATATACCTATGAATGATGATTAATATTCAAGTGATTATCACTTATTTTATTAAATAATAAATCATAAATGCAATTGTTTTTTTAATTATTAAATCAACTTATTAATTGAAGTTAAGTTAAGTTAACAGTATTCATTAACTTAATTTAATTATAATTGATGTATTAAAAATGTCTTTTGACTTAACTTTTAATTTAATTGAAAAAAAAAAATACTTAACTCAGTTAAAAAATATCATTAACTAACCCAGCCTTGCAAAATTCAATGTTTTAACATGTGATCGAAAAGTGAATGAAAACATTGGGTATAAATTTCAATTAAAAGATGTAAACGGCATTTAAGGAAATTTGATAAAACGTAAGCATAATTGTTGGCGGTTACATCAATTTATCATTTTAAATTGCCATAACATATTATTACATAAAAAGAATAAGTGATTCCAATACATATTTATAAATTTAATGAAACTTAAAAACTAAAGAATAAAAAATTATTATAATAATAGATCGCTTATTTTACTTAACACATTGATGGACACTACTGCTATAGTAGTAATTTACAATTTTGATGTTAGGTAGCATGACTGATGTAACAGTAATATGAAGCATTTCATTTTATGGCATTACTGTTATAGCTGTACTAATTCTAATGGTATCAGACTGCTGCATCGTGTTATGTTAGATAATTGAGCACTGACATATTTCAAAGGAAATTATATAAATTAATAATAAATTTTCTATTTTAAGATTTTTGGTTTATTTGTTCATTGTTGAAACTGAAAATGTCCATAAACAGTTAAAAACAAATCAAAATATTTTTAAGTTACACATTGAATATTCATTAACCTCAAATTATTCTCTGTCCACCAAAAAGCATAGGCACAACCGCACAACTACACTTAAATTATAAAGATTCTAAAATTATGTATAGGTACTTATCTAACTAATCCTCCACAGACAAATGTCTACACAAACTACCAAAACCATTAATAACATATTTTTGTAACACAACTTCAGCAATTCAAATTATTATTTATTTTTTATATAAATCACTATATTACACATGGAAAGTTATGAATTATCTATTATGATTACAATATACTATTTCACACGTTATAACCAATATAACAAATACAAATAATAAACGTTCAATATTAGTCAATAAAACTAATATACTAGCTGAACCCGTGTACTTCGTTGCCCATTAAGTGTACCAACTATATGTGACTCAAACTTTGTTCAATTCGTTATTTAATATTCGGTGTATAGTTTCAAAATTAATCTTAAATTTTCTGTTGCCCTGAATAAAAATTTTGATTCGCAGCAATACATTATCAGGTAGGCAATCTACCTGCGGTAGATCGCGGACCCCGTGCTGTATGTACGTTAGTGTATGATTTAACTCTAAAGTATCAAAGTTATACCAAGTTTGTTGTATTCTACCTATGGTGGATTGATATAATCAATTAATACAAAATCCTAACCTAATCTATACGTACTAAAATCAGATGAATAAACGCAAACGTATACAAAAAAATTCATTCAAATCGGTCTAACCATTTAGGAGGAGTTCAGTCACCACACACGTACAGTAGAATTATTGCGCTTAGCAACACATTCTGCGATTCATTTTTATATTTTATGAAATCAACAAACATGCCCGATTAACCATTAGCAACCAATATAATATAATGCACTGTTGCGCCACTGTTGTATTTTTGACATACAGATTTGAGATTTCCTACCTTTCCGGTGGATTTTCCTAAAATTTTATTTCGTAAAAACTTTCTCCTGGCAGTTAAAAAAAGTTGAGCCAAATCGGACCAGCCGTTCTCAATTGATGAATTGTTATACATTTTGTGTCCATTTTTATATATATAGATTATTTTAAATCTAATTTCCTCGTATTTTGCTGTACGTTTCTAACAATGATTCTGTTTTTATGTAAATTGCAACATCCATCTCAATATTTTTTTAATTTACTAGTTAGTAAACTTTTGCTTAAACATACTTGCTTACAAATTTATACTTTGTTGTCTATATGAAACGCTATATTCAAAGGTTGCAGACTTATTAAAATAGTAACTGAAATTTGAAATAACTTGTTCAACTACGAAAAAACTTATTTTTAATGGTTTTTTTTTTAAATAAAAAGTCAAAGTCAAATGAAATTTCATTTAACACAATGAAACAATTCATATCTCACATTATTTTTGGCATTTTCTAATAGTGGCTAGGAGTTCTGAGAAAAAAAGCATGGGGGTTTTTGTGTTCTGTCGCATTTTGTCATAGAATAATACTCTATCTGAATCTAATTGTTATTATACCAATTTATTTACTGAAATATTAATTAGTGTTTAATGTTCAAAATTGTTTATAATATAATATATATATATTTAATTTTAGATAATCTTCTAAAATCTGCAAAATCGGAACTTCAAAATGGAAATTTTATTAGTACTCAAAAAATATGTGAAGAATTATTTATACATAAACCGACAGATTTAAATGTTTTATTGCTTAATGCCAAATCATTTTTCGACTGTGGAAATTATGAAGAATGTATTAATTGTTTAGAAAAAGCAAAACAAATTAATCCCAAATGTTCCGAAGTTTTAAGTAACTTTGCTTTAGTTTACATGAAAAAATCAGAAAATTATTTAGCACTTCAATACCTTTATGAAGTATGTGCATTAAAACCCTATTGTGTGGATGCATGGACAAATTATGCCGATTTTTTATTTGAAACAAATGACTTGGTCACAGCTGATTTCGCTTATGTACGTGTTTTAAGTATAGAACCCAAATTATATAAAGTACGTAATAAGTACGGAAAACTGCTATTAAAATTAAACAAAATAAAAGATGCTAAAGAGCAATTTAAGATTGCTCACAACTGTGCAATAGAATGTCCCGAAACTCTAAACAATTTAGCATATGTTTATTATAAGAGCGGTAAATTTGAAAAAGCAATTTCTAAATATAAACAAGTTTTAGAAATAAATCCTGATCTAATGAATGCTCATTTTTATTTGGGAATGACTCATCTAAAAATTTCAGAGTACCAAAATGCAGCTAATGCATTTTGGAATGCAATAGTATTAGAACCAGAAAATGTGACAGTTTTAAAAAAATTAGCTGTTACATACTGTTATGTTGAAAATATGGTATTGTGTGTTGAAATATACAAAAAGTGTTTGAAACTTCAACCTGAAAACTTTAATTTGAATTTAGAACTGGCCATGATATGTTTACACAAAATAAAAAATTATCAAGAAGCTGCAATATATTTTAAAAAATGTATCCATTTAAATCCGGAAAGAATAGACCTGTACAAAAATCTTTTTGTTGCACTCCGTAAAGTTAATGATTATCAAAATGCATCTGATACTTGTATGTCAATGGGAGATTTGTACTTAGAAAGTGATGATCAAGAAAATGCAAGAAATGCTTTCTGTTGTGCGATACTTTTGAACCCAGGAAATGCAATTGCTCATTGGAAAATGGGCCTGACTATGTATAATTTGGGACATTGGGATTTGGCTCTTACAAGGTAATAATTAATCAACACAATTTTAAGTTTAAAATAGGCCTTTTAAATATTCTTTAAATACTCCTTAAATTGGTAAAGTTTTAATTTTCTTTTACTTCTATGAGTTTAAAAATATATATATGTATAAGTTACAATAAGAAACATAATATTATGTATTATAATAGGTATATATGTTACTTTAAATTTAAACATTTAAAATATTTACATTCAGATGCGGACTGGTAAAATAGGGTAGGGGATGCTACACAATTTAAAGGGCAAACAAGAAAAATGGTTGGGGCAAATTTAAAACATGTAGATTATTTATAAAATATTGATATATTTTATTTTGTTTTAAAAAAATATTGAGTTTACGTTAAAAACGTAAATTACCAAGTCACAACAAACTTTCAATCAAAATTGTACAATATTATAGATTACTAATAATCGTAAGTTGGTAACGATCTGCTGTTCATTAGGTTAGAGTCTTTAAATATATAATAAATAATATTGGGCAAATATATTTTAGGGAAAGGGATGCTGTAGCATCCCAGTATCACCAGTCCACGCCTGTTTACATTTACCATTTAATAATATGCTTAAACTTGAAAATATGTGTTGTGTATCTTTTCTTTGATAAATTATTTTAAGTTAGTCACAATTAAAAAAAATTCCAATTTAATCATAAATTATGTGATTGACCAACTTCTGTAATTTTTGTTTTTGAATTTAATGTGCCTCGCTACTGCCGTTAATTTTAGCTGAAAAGACCTAAAGTATTTTCAAAATTAAAATTAGTTAACGCTATCAGATATTGATTCTGAAAGAAAATTGGAACTCACCAGAAAATTGCGAACACCCTACGAAGCACTTTGTAAAAGCTAAATTTTATATTATTGTGATTTGTGACTTGAAAATATCAACTTTTTCGAATCATAATTAAAATTAAAATTAATATTAAAAACGGAAAATGTTTTGTACGATTTACAGGCATTTTTTTGCTGAATTCAAATATTTTTTCAGAATCAATATCAGACAACGTTAACTAACTTCAATTTTGTCAAAACATAATGTATGTTTTTGTAAAATTTGTGTAGTAAAATTGAGTTATTGAGTTATTGACATGTGCATGCGTGTATGAGAGAGGATATCCGCATTTAATTTCACTCACACTAATAATCATTTACAACTAACACATAGATCCCGAGCGGCTATGACAAGATTAGAAATTGCCTAAATACTGCCCCTTAAATAATGACTGTAGCGAGGCCCCTTAATAACGTTAGTACAGTTTACTCTCGATTATCCGTTGTCTTCCATGGAATCGTTTACATACCTATATGTATAAAAAAAAATTTTACTGAGTGTGGAAAATACTTTGATAGGGGAGGAAGAAGAAGAAGTCTCTGCTTTTGATTTGGCTAATTTTTCTAAATCTCTTACTGGAGGAGAGAATGTTGACGAAGAAAACATTAATGTGTGGATAAATTGTGATGCCAATGATCCAGGATTTGAGCGTCTTAGTGATGAACAGATAGTAAGTGGAGCATTAGGTACAGTTTCGGAAAGTAAAGGTGAAGAAGAAGAAAACGATGAAGTAAATGACGTAAAGCAAGTGAGCCATGAAGCAGCTCTAAAACATATAGACGGGATCATTAAATATCTAGAAGAACAAGACGATACAACTCTGTATGACAAAATGTTATTAAAAAAACTTCAATCACAAGTTAAAAAGAAGAGTTTTCAAACAACAACTTGTGACTGATTTTTTTGCACATAAATAATTTATTATTTTTATTAATTTTTCATTGTACATGTACATACATTCATTGTACATACATGTGTATCTTTTTTAATAATACATAAGTAATAATAATTTTCAATTTCAATTTCCAATTTAGTTTTTATTATAAAATTTAATTTTGCGGATTATCCGCGGAATTTGTTTATCCGTGGATTTCCTGCCACCCTATTCCACAGATAATCGGGAGTAAACTGTATTAGTATATTACAACTGTTCATTTTTAGACTTCAGTTTAAGATATTGTTATTTTCTTACATTCTTTGTTATTAATTTCTGTTTCCCATAATATACCCAAAGTACTTGCTACTTAAATTATAACTTGTGAAATGGACACATTTGGTACAAATAGTAATAATTATATCATTGATTTTTCAACAGATACAAACATGCAATAGAAATAATGCCGAATTTGGCCGATGCCTATTGTGATATGGCAGTAATTTTTGATGAACAAGACCTTTTTGAAAAAGCCATAGAATATTACAAAATGACAATCAGTTTAAAACCATCCAATTTAAATGCTCATTTGAATTTGGCCGATATTTTGTTCAAACAAAAAATAAATCTTCTAAAGGCTATAACACATTATAAAATAGCTCTAAAATATGACAATACATCTGTTGATATTTATCTACAAATTGGAAATATATATAAAGAGTTAAATATGAGTAAAGATGCATTACATTCATTTTACATGGCAATTCAGCATGATCCACAATGTTTAGAAGCTTACATTTCGGTTGGTTCTATACTAAAGGACAGTGATAATTTCATTGAAGCAATTCGTGCTTACGAATCCGCATTAAAATTACAACCAGATCATCCAGATGTATTTTGTCATTTAGTAAACTGTTTACAAAAAGTGTGTGATTGGTCAGACTATGATGCACATGTAAAAAAATTACAAGAAATTATTAATGAACAACTGAATGATGATGACGTGTTGTCCTTATTACCTCACGATGCATTGATGTTTCCTCTATCGTTAGAAGAACTAACTAAAATTGCTTCTAAGTTTGCAAAACAGTGTGTTCAAAAATTGAACAAATCAATAAAAGAACCTCTACAATTTGTTCATCCAACAGTTTTCAATGGAAATATAAAGATTGGTTTTGTATCAACCAATTTTGGTAAACATCCAATAACGTCCATTATGGAAACATTAACCAGTATATGCAAAAACCAACAAGTAGATGTTATTTGTTATTCTATATCTTCAAATGACAATACTCCATCTTGGTAAATATTTTATTTAAATTATTTTTATAAATAAAAGTAAAAGTGTGTATAACTTATAAACATTTTTAATAAATTAGGTACTACATTTATTATTTAATGAGAAAAAAATTGTTAAAAACAATGATTTTCTTATCATGTATTTTCTGTTTTCTTAGAAATGAATACTTTGTAATTTAACATATCAATTTACTAAATTCTTTAAAAGCACATTGTTAACTTGTATTTTTATTGTGTGTTTTACTCAAACATTTTATCAGTCACTCATTATTATTTGATTTTAATATAAATTATGTAATATCATTTTTTTATTTCAGGTTGAATAACTCTGAACACCATAAAGATTTGTCACAACTCAAATTTGTCGATGCTGCTAAAGTTATTAATAGTGACGGAATCCATGTATTGGTTGACATGAGTGGTTATACAAAGGGTGCCCAAACTGAAATATTTGCTTTGAGACCGGCCCCAGTTCAAGTTTCATGGTTTGGTTATCTTTGTACCAGTGGTACAACGTTCATGGATTACTTCATTACAGATCGTATTTGTTCTCCTCCAGAACATCAAAATGTATATACTGAACAATTGAATTTTACAAATCATACTATTTTTATTGGCGACCACAAACAGAAGTTTTCTAATTTACAACAACGCTTATGTTTTGATGAAGAACTGGAAAGATCGACTTTCAACTTGCCAGAAAATGTTGTCGTTTTCTGTAATTTTAGTAAACTGTATAAAATAGACCCATTTACTTTACGTATGTGGATAACTATTTTAAATAATGTTCCTAAGTCTGTACTATGGCTTCTACATTTGAATGATGTTGCTGAAAATAACTTAAGAACATTTGCTGATGTTTTAAACTTTGATACATCACGCATCATTTTTGCTGACTTTATTCCTAAATATCAACATCTGAACCGAATCCAGTTGGCCGATATATATTTGGATACACATTTATACAATGGACACATAGCATGTTTGGATGCATTATGGGCAGGAGTTCCAGTAATAACATTACCGGGAGATACATATGCATCTCGTGTAACGACCTCACAATTGACTACTTTAGGAATTACTGATACTATTGCTCAAAATGAAGAAAACTATATTGATATTGCAATAGAATTGGGGTTAAACAAATGCTCCTTGGAAAAAATGAGAAAAAATATTTGGGATTTAAAAATGGTAAGCCATCTGTTTAATATAAATTGTTATGTTACAGAAGTTATTTTAATCTTGAAAGTTATCTCTCTGACAAAACCTAAATTGGGCATGTAGAAATGTATATATTTTATGAAAAATAATTAAATTTTATTAAAAATGTAATTTTTTTTTCTCATAATGCTTTTAGTTTATAAACATTTATTATTTTTATTTATTTAGTTTTTATGTTTCATTGTTTCACATGTTATTACTCATAAAGTGTATCATTCAATTTTTGTTATTTATAAATTGTCTACATACTTTGTATAGTCTTATATTTTTTTAGACTAATGAGAACAATATCATTAATTAAAATGTTGAAAATAAATAACCAATAATAATTCAACTTTCAGTTATAACAATTAATCCATAAATTAAATAGTATTCTACAATATATAGGTACTCATACTGTTGCATATTGCATATACCATATTTCATATTATATATTATACTACTTAGAGAAGAGTGGTACTCATGATGCCATTTTACATTAGTATCATGCCAGGATAAAAAAAAAGTTGTGTGTACCCTGAAGTACCTATAGATTTTGATTAATTGTAATTTTTTTAGTTACACATTTATTAATTAGTGATTATATGATCATTATAAATTATAATATTATGTTCATCAATTCTTTATAGCTACGAGTACATAACATGCAATGAATCTATATATAGATATATGGCTGTGTTAAATACAATTTTATCTAACCAGTGATAATATTGTTTAATCAGCTGAAAATATCCAATATTACTGATCACATATTAAGATCTTCTAAGACCGTGTTACTGATTATCATTTCAAAAATGTGTTCAGATATTTTACGACTTGTTAAAATTATTTAAATTTTGTCAGAAACTCAAATTATTTATTACTGATTAGTTAACAATTTTATAATTTGTATGTTGTTTACCTTGTATAATGGATGGGAAAGAAGTATTTTTATTGTTTTGACAATGGTTATACTTTTTGATCAAAAAATATTCATACCATTGTGAATTTTGTAACACAAAAAATGAATGTTTCTCCATGTCTCAAAAAAAAAAAAAAAAAAATAGGTCTCACAATTTAAAAATTTGTTGTGTCCCTTCAGCCATCAAAGTTTGAACACGCCTATGCGTACGATTATATTAGGAAAATATTACTGCTTGTAATGTAACATTGCAGTTTTCGATAAACGAATCTGAGCGAAGGCGGTCAGCCTATAATATTACTAAGTATATCTTATGATATTATTGTGATTAAAGTAATTCGTTATTTTTAGACATTAGTAGGCTGAATTTATTTTTGCCAAAAAAATTGCATTTAAAAATGGCATTTTGTGAGTACAAAATACAATAACACTCTTTTAGTTATTTCCATAACTCATAAATTATAACAAAACAACTAGGTAAAATATTCTTTGTCAGAATATTTCATTTGTAAAACTACTTATGAGTGTTGTACATTGTTTACAGTCGTCACTGTAATATTATTTAATGTACACATAATATAGGTAGAAATTAATTTAGCAATTTAGGTATTAATATAGTTCAGGCCAATGAAGCAAGATGTGCTGAGGTAGCAAAAATATTCTCCTTTATAACACCGCCGTACACGCAGTCCCGTTGTCACTGAGTGATTCGGCGAGGACGTAGGTACGACGATCATGCGTGTGATACATCATTGTAGGGGCTAGGCAATCTAAATTTGCCAATTTATGTTTGTTTTAATATTATAATAAAAGTGTTTCCGACCTAAAAACCAGAGTTAAATATTATTTTAAAGTCTTCTTGTTGTCTGTTTTACTCTATGGGTCCGGCACAAGTGGTCATCTTTTGCAGAGGGCATACGTAACCATGAATTTCTAATTCCAAAGTTTGCGATTTTGTGAAAATGCTTACTTTGTCGGGTGTGCCTACGCTTCATGTTAAGGCGGCAGCGGTGTCGGTGTTCTGCGTAGGAGGATCAGTTCTCAGCGTCGGAGGCAGATTCGGCGGTTGGCTAATGGCGACGGTACAACACTTCAACAATCAATTGCGTATCGAAAAACGTGACCACTGGTACGAGATGTACCGTTGTAAGCACAGAATAGACGAAATGTCATCTATTCTGTGGTGTAAGTATGCGCCGGCGTCGGTGTGCGCGTGCGATACGGCTTCGACAGTGCGACGTCTTTGCAGATTCGCAGTGTACGGTGATATTGATATTATTGTCAAATAATAAAAATAAATAGGTAATAATATTATAATATCCATACAAATGGGTAATTGTTTTATGGTAATTATTATATGTACATAAAATTAATAATAATAATAATAATATGATGAACAGAAATCGCGTATACCATCAAGACAAAAAACATATTAGGTTAGGCTTGCGCGTTTCGTGGGTTGGCGTGTAGATCACAATAGCATAGAACAATGATTGAAGTATTGAACGAGTAGAGTAATAATACAATAGATTACAATCGATTACAACCGATTAGAATAAATTATCGATTACGATTATAATATCGATTACAAAACTTTAATCTATTTTGTCATGTCTTTTATGCACCGACGAGCACGCGCTGGCATTTCTCTAGCCTCTAAATGTTCAGTTATCTGTCCCTATGGCCGCACAGAAGTCGAAAACTACACGAATTTGAGGCTACACTATATTGAGTAACCCACACCCGTCACACGGGACAAGCTTTTTGTTTCGTTGTCGTGATTCGTGGTGGCGTGGTCACTGTTGTCACTTGTCGGTTAATCGATTCGCAGTTCAACATTTGTCACTTGTCAGTTACTCAATTCGCAGTTCAACATTAGTCACTTATCACTCACCGTGTACACGTGTATCGCACTACCGTCCGCCAAATCCGCCATCGACGGCACGCTGAGAATCGCTGCTCCTACGACCTACGCCAACACATCTGCCGCGACATACCACGTACCGACGGGGACGAGACTACAGGTAAGGTTTCGTAAAGTTTTGACAAAATTCGTCTAAATCATAAACATTTGCAATTATACAAAAAAAATTATAGGTAGGTAGTTAAAAGTTTTTGGGAAGCAAAACTCTACTATAAGCGGTTTCACAGTAGGTTACTTAATCATCCTAACCCTCTAATAAAAAATCTAGCAGTCCCTTCTATTCCGGGTAACCCCGTCAGACGTCTCAAACGTAATTTGTGTCGTGACCTGCTAGATGCTTGAATCCTAGATCAAATCCTCCTACTAAACTCTAAACAAAATAGGTAGTGTCACCATTGGGTGCTCGATTGGGTAGCTTCTTTCGTCATATTATTACTCATGTTTTTTATTACTCTTATCTAATTTGCTTATTGTTCTCTGAATGGATTGTAAATAGGTATCTTGTAAAAATAAAAATAAAAAGGTTTCAGGTAGGTACACGTGTTGTATGATAATTTCTACCAGCGGATGTAATGTATATACTATGATTGCTTGTGTTGTATGCTGTCGACATAAACAAATATCGAGACAAATATATTCTATACAAATGTGTCTTTTATATATCTTAAAAAACTTATTTTTACACGCCTTTACATGTCTTCAAAAACATTCAATTATTTGAGTTACTGTATGGATTTATGAAGTTTAGTATGGTTGTGAAGAAAATTGTAGGTTGAACCAAATTGTATGAACATTACCCCCCTCCCAACTGGATTTTTTTTTTCGCGCTTATATAAGTAACTCAATTCCTATTTCCTGTGCCCAGCGTTTTAAAATTCCTGCTCTACCCGTTTACCCAATGTAGAACTTAATATGGTAAGTAGTTTAGACACGTCATCCCAGCCACATCTGGGGAAACTTTGACTTTCTAGGAAAACAGGTAGAGCAGGAATTATAACAAGTTGACAATGTGAAGGCGAAATTCATAACATTATTCTTTAGTCAATGCTAGGATATATTCTAATGTCTACTGTCTAGCCTTCGTGAGTAATGAGTATAACCAACTTTTGTGTTATAATAATATATTATTATTAGCATTCATAATAAAAACAACAAAATACAATATGCACAACATACAGTACATGAGCGTTGGATAAATTTAGATATAATCAACTTATTACGATTAACATACAATTCCTACCTTACATTCTTACCGTGATATAATGTATTATTATTATTCTTATTATGTTAAATGTGGTACGACTGTACCCACACACTATCATGTTCTGTCGCTGACACGCAGTTGTCAATGTTATAAGTTACAACGTAGTGTCGTTTTTAAGTTCATATATCAATCTGTTATTGATTACTAAAATGTTTTCTTTTCTATTAAAATGTTGTGTCTGATATCTGTCTTTTTTATAATTTAAAATAAAGCTCAGAAACTGTAATCAAACGATGTCATTTTATTAAGTACAACCTGAATCTTTATAATAACAGCACAAATAAAACACTTACCTCACTACTTCTGACTTAATTTATCCCAGTTGTCCTTACCAACCTTGATTAGGTATATTGTATATTCCCATATTTCAAATATTTCAATACCATACCTTTGTCTAGAACTCTTGTTGTCCGGTATTGTTGATTACTGCATTGATTTGAATTCAACTGTAGTAAGTAAGAAAATAAGTACATACCTATTCTATATACTTATTTTATTTCATTAATATTTTAATAAATCTGACTAATAATTTCTTAACATCAGCATTATGTTGTTTTTTACCCTGTCTAAATCTAAAGCACCTAAATTTAGTACTAAGTTGACTACACAATGATGATAATTAAAATTAATCACAATTTTTAAAATATATTTTAAGGTGTTAGGCACGTCAGTTACAGAAATGGATACCATTCAGGCTTCATCTTGTGAAAATAATCTAAAGCAAGTTCTGAAATCTAATGGAT
Source organism: Acyrthosiphon pisum (assembly GCF_005508785.2). Lineage (NCBI taxonomy): Eukaryota > Metazoa > Arthropoda > Insecta > Hemiptera > Aphididae > Acyrthosiphon > Acyrthosiphon pisum. The sequence continues at coordinate 169,953,112 of NC_042494.1, read as the reverse complement.
GTGAATCAACTAATTTTAGAAATGACTCTCATTCTGTAAGGATATTAGAAGATTTACAGTCTCTACGCAGGTATGTTTATAGTGATTTTACCTTCATTCAAAATAAATACCAGTAACACATTTTTGTTTTTAGAAATGAAGTTTTATGTGATGTTAGATTTGAAACAGATGATGGATGTACAACGTTTGGCCATAAAAATGTTTTAATGGCAGCTAGTCCATATTTCCGTGCAATGTTCAGTAATTTTGAAGAGAGCAATAAAGATCTTGTTACTATAAGAGAATTAGATTCCACCATTTTACAGCTATTAGTAGATTACATTTATACTGGAGAAATTATGGTCACAAAAGAAAATGTGCAGGTACCGATAATAATATTTGATTTGATATACCTAGACTTCAAATAACATATTATTTTATGTAAATTTTTGTTGATTTCTAAGGCGTTAATACCAGCTTCAAATGTATTGCAGTTAAATTATGTAAATGGTGTATGTGCTGAATTTTTACAAAAACAACTGAATCAATCAAATTGTCTTGGTATCAGAGCGTTTGCTGACTTACATAACTGTACGGGATTGTTGTCAATATCTGAAGCATATATTAAACAATATTTTTTGTATGATAAACATTATTTAATTCCCTATATCAAGAGTAAGTAGGTAATTTATTATAAAAAATAATGATTATTTTTTCCAGAGAAGTAGCTAAAGGCGAAGAATTTCTATCCTTATCTTCTGAAGATTTGGTGAAGCTTATTTCCTCTAATGACCTTGCTGTTCCATTTGAAGAAAAAGTAAGCAAAATAAAAAATTGTATTTTTAATATTTTGTATTGAAAATCGGCTTATGAAAGTTGGCAAGTGTACAGTACAGTTGATGTATAGACTCTACAGGGATCACTGTATCAGATATGTTATATTTGAATTCAATTATATAAAATCATTGTAAACGAATATGATTCTGAGCGATAATGGTTTAATAATATTACCAAGTATATTTTATGGTTTTGTTAATAAACTAATTTATTTTACTATTAGACATTAGTAAAACTGTATTTCTGGAGCAGTTTTAATTATTTTTCCAAAAAAGTTGCATATGAAAAGATCATTGTGTGCAAACAATATAACAATATACTTTAAAGTTTTAAGTTCCTACAAATAATATTTTTAAATTACATAACTAAAATCAATAAAATCAATAAAGCTTGATTACCATAGTAAATAATTTGATTGACTGTTGTTGAAAATAAACAAAAACATGTCTTATTTTAAATGTCTATAAATATTAAATAGCTCTAAAATATTCAAAACATTTTTTAAAATAGTTCAAATCAATTGTTTCTGCTTGATGATAATGAAGTTTTGCGCTCGGCTCCGACTGAAATTAATTGACTATAATTTTCACCTCCGCGGACCACATTGATTAGTCAATAGGCCCAAAAAATGTTGCAAAAGCAGCACCTAAACCTTCTACTGCATGTCTATATTGTGATTTTTGTGTATTTAAAAATAACAAATATATTATTTAATAGTTTAATACCATAAAAATATAATAATTATTAATTAATATTCCTTTGCTTACTATAAAAAGTAGGAACCCACGATCTTAAAGATCTATTATATATTTGAGATCAAGAGATAATTATACACTATTGAATGGTTGAACAAACTATTATTATATTTTTATCTAGTTTTAAATATTTGTTTTTGTAGGTATTTGAATGTGTTATCAAATGGGTAAAACATGATTCAGATCATAGAATAGATATTTTGCCAAAATTAATGGAACATGTACGTTTGCCATTATTAGATCCTGATATATTATTTAATATATATAAAGAACCTCTTCTAAACATTAGTCCTAAATGTATGTTATTTACTTAAATTTGCCATCATTATAAATTTATATATTTTATGAATTATTATTATAATTTTTTTAGGTAAAGATTATATTATCGAAGCATTACATTTTAATCATCAAAAATCAGTTCAGCATTTCAAGATTCCAAAAAAAATTAGGTTTAAACCTAGACAGTTTGATGGTTTTAAAAAAGTATGATTGCAAATTGATTAATTCATCTTCACAATAATTTTGTCCATATAATTCTATTAGGTTATTCTAATGTTCAATCAACGGTCTGACACATCGCCAAAGTGTTATACAGAATGGTATGACCCAGCAACCAAACTACGCGAGAAAGCACCAGGGTTAAATGATGATCGTCGGTTAGCTGGTTTTGGTTTATTAAGAGATCAATTTGTGTTTGTTATGGGAGGTGTAAATGTATCAAGTTCTAAATCTGTTAGTATGCTTGATGTATCTTTACAATCACCATCTTGGATTCCAATGGTTGACATGTTAGTTAGTAGAAAAGAATTAGGAGTTGGTGCATTAGATGATTGTATATATGCAGTAAGTTAAACCAATATTTTAATTATTTTATATTAAAAGTGTAAATTATTTGTAATTCTAGGTTGGCGGATATGACGGCAACAGTGCTTTAAAAAGTGTTGAGGTTTTTGATGTCAGTACCCAAAAATGGAGAATGGTGTCTAATATGACAATTGATAGACGTAAATTGGGCGTTGGTGTACTCAATAATCGTCTATACGCAGTGAATAATTATATTATTTATTTACTTATAATTTGTATTACATTTCATTACATAAATTGTGTAGGTTGGAGGTTATCATAGTAAAAATTTGAAATCTGTTGAATATTATGATCCCACACTTGACATATGGACTCCGGTTGCAGAAATGTCTGAGTGTCGTCAAGGTGTTGGTGTAGGAGTCTTGGATGGTCTTATGTACGCTATTGGTGGCTATGATGGAAAGTATCTTAAAAGTGTTGAAGTTTATAGACCGAGTGATGGAGTTTGGTCTTCTGTAGCTGAAATGAAAATATGCCGATTTTTACCTGGTGAGTGGTGACTGACAATTATATTTTTTAGCTTTAACTTTTAAATATATTGAATTTAAATTACATTATCTTATAGGAGTAGCCGTATTAAATGGTTTATTGTATGTTTTTGGCGGAGAAAAAGAATCTATTGTTGATACTGTTGAAATTTACAACCCCAAGACCAATACTTGGACCTTGGAAAGATTGTCAAGAAATGGAGTACAAATTTATGGTGGAGTAGTTGTCGATAGACCACATCATTATCATTAATCAGCTTACAGAGGTATTCATTGTTAAGAGTAATATGACATATTTTTGTATAAATTATGAAGACATGTGTTTTAAATATTTTTGCTTTTTTGAAGACCTATTTGTTAAGAATGTTTTTTTTTAATTTATACTGACTATTTTCAAATAAACAAAATAAGCTATAAAGTTAATTATGTTGCAGTATATCAGTAAAATTATATCTATAATCTACTATTTAAATTATATCTTTTAGTTTCAGTATGGAATGATAATTTTTTTGATTTTTTACTAATTTCTTTCTTTTTTTGTGTGTGTAGTGTGTACACGTTAAAAAGGTACTTGAAATTTGTACCAAATGTTTATTTCATCATTTCATATACATGATGAAATATTCAAAATATTTTGACTCGTATTATGAGATTTTGATTATAGATTCTGAGTGGAACGATGAATGTATTGATTTTACAATGATGTGTTTTTTTTTTTGTTTTTTATTTTTATTTTTTATTTTGTGTCTGTCATCACCTTTTAGACACTAAAAGTGCTTGGATTTTCTTCAACAGTACTTTTTCTGATAGGAAAGTGAATTTAGTTGGTACTTTGGGGGGTCAAAGTAAATTTT
>NC_042494.1:169947411-169948382 GCF_005508785.2 Acyrthosiphon pisum | reverse complement strand
AAAATTCATAAAAATTTTTCTTTTTAAATCTAAGATATGAAAATGTAATACAAGATTCCTTATAAGATTATCTACCTTTATCAAACAAAAAATATCTATAAGAAAGTCAAATTAAATTTTTAAGATCGTTTGAAATTCAAATTTTTACAACATTGGATATTCACTCGATTTCTCATGTAGCGATTTCCTTATTTTGTTGAAATTCAAAAACGAATAACTGCAGATACATGAAAATTTTACTGAATGTTTATATTAGCATTTCCTATACACCATACAATTTTGAAAATATTTTGACTCTTTTTGAGCTGTTTACGGACATTTTCAGTTTTAAATTTTTTTAGTTTTTTTTTCTATAAATATCAATAAAGTTTTATCTGTTGGGCCAAAAAGTGTATAAATTTAATACAAAGCTCCTGATATATTGTTACAATATCAGTTGAAAAATATTAAAAAAACATTGTCACAATTTTTTTTTATAAGCATTTAAAGATCAAATTTTGACAACATTTATCAAATTTTAATTTGAAAAATTATTTTGTAGTTAAAAATGTATAAAAGGTTCAATTTTTGTATCTAAGAATTAAAAATTTGAAACAAGATTCCACGTAAGTAAATAATTCTGTTACCAAAAAATCTAAAAAATACATTTACACAGTTTATTTTTATAGTCATTTTAAGTACAAATTTGGACGAAATTACATATTAAAAACCTAGGATAACTATTTTAGTTATTTTGTTGTGATTGTATAATATTATTCGTGGGTACTTGAAACTTCTAAAGTATACTATTATATATCTATGATTTTACCACGGTTTTTTGTTGATGTATAACGCGTTATAACTTATAAGTACCTAATAGATATTATGATATGATTAATTTGGAATTTATTATAGGTACAATATTATAGGTCAATTTTTTTTAATACCATAGACAAGTATATATTATATGTTCTAATACATAGACTGATAAA
>NC_042494.1:169944388-169945521 GCF_005508785.2 Acyrthosiphon pisum | reverse complement strand
CAAGCCCCCACACCCCCAAACACCTACCATACAACAATTTTATAATTATTATAATCATTCCAATCCACACTATAAAACCATAAGCACACTAATATTTAAGTATAAAAGCTATAATATACCTTATAAACACATAAGTTTTTTTTTTTTTTTTTTTTTATATTTTAGAACCATCAGCTTAAACTATTACAGTTCGACAATTACATAGTACTTAAATTGACATTAACAAGAAAATAAAATAAAAATAACAATAGAATTGTATATAATATGACAAAGATAATGATAGAATACGTATCGGTAAAAGTTAAGGTACTGATACCGTGACCGGTTGTAAACGATTAAGAACAGAGGTTAATAGAATGATTAATGGATTAATTATCGTTTTAAATTCTTCGATGAACTTATTTATGGAAATTGAATACGAATCTTCAGGCGGTGTGTTGGCAGTGACGTTGGCATAAGATCTATTATTGTGAATGGAATTTGGAAAGACTGATCGGTTTTTTGATGAAGGCGTTGGGTTGGTTGGAGTGGGTAGTTTTCTGTTGTTTGCGGATTTGGAATTCTTGCGGGATTGAATAATATTCTTGTACACAGGACAGCCTTTGTATGAAGCTGTGTGTGGTCCGAATCGCGGTAAAAAAGTCCGAAGTAAAAAAGTCCTAGGAAAAAAAGTCCGGGTAAAAAAGTCCGAGGCATAAAAAGTCCGCCGTAAATAAGTCCTAAGCCAAAAAAGTCCGGAGTAAAAAAGTCCGGTGAATATTATATTATATACATAACAATATTTATATTCAATGATTATAATTATGTACTTAGTATAATAACATAAAATATACATAATATATCAATTAATTAATTAAATTGAGTATTAACAATCGTCATATAAAATATTATACAAAAAAAAAATTCAATGATTATAATATTAAGTAGTTAGTAATTAGTATCATAACCTAAAAAAAAAACCGAAATATTATTACATACTAATATTGACACTACGCATCTCGTATTATTAATATATTTACAAAAAAATTCAATGGGTTATAAGTTTATCTAGTAGGTATTATGAATTATAAATTATCAGTAACTGTCAATCAACTGTCGTCAAAAAATAATTTTAAAAACAAATTACGGGTTTT
>NC_042494.1:169942878-169944338 GCF_005508785.2 Acyrthosiphon pisum | reverse complement strand
AAATTATATTATTATGATTATAATAATATATTAACAGGGAGGACGACGTTTCTCACGAAGCAGCAGCCGCCGCCGCCAGAGTGTCATACACAATACGATATTATACGGATCTTATATTAGGTATAATAGTATAATACGCATCGTTTGACGGCCAAAACTTCAACGTTTTAGTTACTGCAAACTCTAACGCCGATTATAATAATAATTATGTGGCCATGTGGTTAATAATTAGGGCTCGGAAGTTGTAGGAGCTAAAAAATGTAAAATATGCAGGCAAAATGTTAAATATGCGAAAAAATATGCGTATAAAATCATTGAAATATGCACTTTTTTAGCTAAAATTGGCGAAATATGCATTTTCAATTTTCAATTTTTTTAACTAGCGATTGTATACCTACTTCAAATTTCTATTTCTATCTAATTAGCTAGGTCTGCTAAAAATTGAGATCATACAGAACAATATGCAATTCCTACAACTTCCGAGCCCTACAAATAAGTATTTCGGCATACTAGCATGATAGACTAAATACGTGTCACAATATCACTGTTATTAACTCCGTAATTGACTATGGCGATAACAATAAATACCTTCGTTGATAATTTTGAGTTTTATATTCAATATTAGTTGAAATATACAGGTTAAGAAAGAAAAAAATCAATTTTTTTAGAAAAAAATAAAATATGCATAATAATAATTATGTGGCCATGTGGTTAATAACTAGGGCTCGGAAGTTGTAGGAGCCAAAAAATGTAAAATATGCATGCAAAATATTAAATATGCGAAAAAATATGCGTATAAAATCAATGAAATATGCAAAATATGCATTTTCAATTTTCAATTTTTCAACTCGCGATTGAATACTTCAAATTTCTAGCTAGAATCATACAGAAAAATATGCAATTCCTACAACTTCCGAGCCCTAATCTATGTGTGAAAACACGCGATGGAGTTGCGCTTTTTTGTTTATTATTCGGCCAATATTCGGGTTTTGGGTTTTGGATTTAAATTTTTTTTCCATATGATATATAAAACAGAAATATTATGTTTTTGACATTTTGTGCGATATCACATATATTCAAATATGACTTAGAAGTAATAATCATTTTAGAATTTCGTTATTCATATCAAAAAATATACGGTACAAATTGAAGATAATTAATTTAATGATCGGAAACCGATAAATGAGAACCAATTTAAGGTACCAATTAATAAAAATAAAGTATATTAGTGAGACCCAAATGTGGTGCTCATAGAACAATGTAAAAAATTCACAAAATTTGGTTTTCACGACAACATTGGAATAAACTGAGTGAACCGATGAATGTCATAGAGATTTTATAATAATATATGTGTGTGTGGTTTTTTTTTACAAAATGTTCAACTGATATTGACTCTATAAGGTTCTCAAATTTTTTTCACCGATATTCCTCGTCAGATTTGATTAGCTGAGAAAATGCAT
>NC_042494.1:169940187-169941505 GCF_005508785.2 Acyrthosiphon pisum | reverse complement strand
GAAAAAAAAAAAATTAAATCATCATAGTAGTAACCACGAAATTGAAAGTTCCCACATTCTACGGCATAGACACAACTCACTGCTTATATTTAAGGTGCAGCAGATATTTCCGAATAATATTATTGAATTCTAAAGATGTATGTACATATTAATAATAATAATAATAATAATAACAATAACGATAACAACAATAATAACAATGGTAATAAAGTTGCGCGATTTATAATAATACGATCCGCGAAAAGATGAGTAAATATGAGAATTTAAAAATACTGTGACTAAAGTTTATACCAACGTTTAAAGTTAAAAACTCATCAGAAATAAAAGTGCGCCGAGGTAATTAATATTTTAGTAATTTAACAATGTACATGACTTAGTATGAATAATTATATTAATAATAATACGTACATCACGTCCAACTTGACACATCGCTTCACTAGAGTCATCGTTGTCACGTGTTTTTAACTTCGTAGTGAAATGATAACGGATCTAAATAAAATTATAAAATTTCAATGGTCGAATGTATAGAAACTATATAATTCTTATTATGATAATATTATGCGCGATTTATATGAACCGCAAACAGATAAGAATAAGTATAATGTAATGTTAACAGTTGATTGTTTGTAAGGGATAGAAGTATAAAAGAGCGGAGTTGCTTGTATATGATACAATAATAATAACAATAATATTATATTATACAGTGAAACCTCTAAATACCGGACACTCTCGGTCGCTGAAATTTTGTCCGATATTCGCAGTGCTCAGATTGTAGAAAGTTTGCAATTGGTTCCGGAGAAAACGTCCGCTACTGGGAGGTGTCTATAGTATTGAAATGGGTGTCCGCTATTGGGAGGTGACAGCTAATGGGAGAGGGGGGTGTCCGTTAGGAGAGGTTTCACTGCACATAATATCCGGGTATAATATGAATAATAGGTAGTACGTACTGAATTTTCATCCGTAGCTTTTTCTTCAAAAATTGATTGGTCTTTATGACCTAAAGATATTTTTCCGAATATTAAAAAATTTAAAAATTTCTTAATAGACATTGTAATTATTTGCGTTTAAAACGAATACCAAAATGTAATGACTCGTAAAAGCGCGTACACAATTAGTATAGTACAATAAAATAACAACGGGAATGTTATTTTCCATGGTTACGCGTATATGTGTATTTGGCCAGAACACTTTTGCGATCTGAACAATTATTATTGAAATTAAGAAAAACGCGAATTATTATTTATGATTGTAAACGCGTAAAATACTTAAATGTACATTATTTACTACCAACAAATTGGTATAGGGGAGTGTGAAGGGA
>NC_042494.1:169937647-169940087 GCF_005508785.2 Acyrthosiphon pisum | reverse complement strand
GTCTTGCTAGTTAGCCAGAGAGAGAAAACAAATAGTGCGCTGACATCCTATTAACCTTATCGTTGCAAAGCACTTTTAAACTATTGTACACTGTCAGGCTGGGCTTAAGTTCTAAAGTTGAAAAAATATTCGGGGGTGGGGGTGACTGATGTCTCCATATAGGTAGATTTGAGTGTTCCATATTATATCATTTTATGTATAATGTCTATGCATAAAGGTACCTAATTTATTTTGTAATGTATAAACAGTTATTCAGTTACATACTTATCTCATGTTTAACTCTGAATACCATATGTTCAAATTTGTAATTTATTTTATGCAATATGTAAATCACAAATAATTCTATGTTTTTAAGGATAAAAAATGATTTATACAAATTTAATATTTTGAAAGAGTAAATTTTTTCTCATAATATTTAGTTGTAGTGGTTATATTTAAAAAAATCTAAAAAAATCACCATGACAAAAAATATTTATTTCATAAAAATTTAGTGGTCTTAATGTTTTTATTGAACAAGAAAACTATTTTAATTCTACGCATGGTGGGGTGAACACGGTTAAAATATCACACATTCACACTTTACCTCTATATATTATACATATATGAAGCTCATTTTTACATTATTTACTAAATAACTATTTTAAAACAAAGCTATTATAAATTATTAAATAGGAACTTTATAATGTAATGTTATATTATGTTATCGGCTAATCGAATACCTATTAATCAAAGTATAGCCGTTTACAATGTCTAATAAAATCAATTATTTCCAAGGCTGGGCAAGTTAATGATTTTTTTTAACTCAGTTAAGTTAAATTAATATGCACCAATAACAAAAAGTTAAAAGTTAAAAGTTAATTTAACTATAGGTTAACTCAGTTAAGTTAAAAGTTAATACACGCTTTTTGTTAACTTTTTACTAAGTTAAAAAAAAGTTTATTTGTTTATACAACGCTAACATACTTAATTTTTTTCCAACCCAAAACCTAAATTATAGACTATAATGTTTTATATTTTATACAGTGTTTCCATATTAGTTAAATTTGAATTATTATACCATTTTTTACCTTTAAACAATTCACGGTTAAATATTTTTTTGATATGAAAACGAAATTATACTGAAGTAGTGAAATATTATAAAATTAAAAACCAAATTAAATTAACCTTAACCTTACTTCTTGAAATGAAAAATCAACTCGTTAATTTCACGTTAATTAAAAAAGAAATTTAATAAGTTAACAGTTAAGTTAATGAAAAGCCAAAGTTAACTGGTTAAGTTAAAAAGTTAATATAAAATTAACTTATTAACTTAACTTTAAATTTTTAACTCGTTAATGCCCAGCCTTGATTATTTCTACCCAAATATTAGATAATCCACAATGTTTTAATTCTTCAATAACTGATATTTATTAAAATGATCTTTATCATTAGAAACCCAGAATCTGCTACCAAATATACATGGAAATCAGCTGAAAGTTATATGAGGTGGAGTAGGAGACATTCGTTGCCAACTGTGCCGGGAACATTAAGAGAGCTAGCTGATCAATTTCAATATGGGCTTCTTGAAAGATACCAAAGTTGTGGTGAAGTTATATATAAAGGTATTTATTGTGATTTTAATGTAAATTGTTAAACATAGACAGTTTATCTATACTTTGGGCAGCAAGAGATATTGTAAATGCTACACAATCAACTGTTGATTTCATTCAAATAATACTTTGTTCTCTAGGTTGTGTAGAAGATACATCTGGGAATAATTCAATAGTTTTTGCTTCTAAAAGTTTAATACTGAAGGCTCTAGAAATGGAAGTAACGGAAATGCATGTTGATGCTACATTTCGGGTCATTCCGTCAACTCCTGAGTCTTACCAATTACTCATAATGCATGTGATGGTAAATAACCATGTAAGTTATAATAATAATTCTAAATATGCAAAATTATAATATTAAATTAACCAAAATCATAAATTATATTATCAAAACATTTAATAATATTATAAATCAACTAATTAAAGAACAAACATTAATTTTGCTCCAAGCCACCATTCAAATAAGATTTTAATAATGGTGTTATAATATTGCATTAAGTTAAATTCTATAAGACTAGTTATCAATATTATAATTTACTAATTTTTATATTTTAGAGTATTCCTATAGTATATGCCTTAATGGAACGCAAGACTTCCCAGGCTTATGATACAGTACTAAACTTTATAAAAGTAAATTTACTGCCCTGGTTTAGGCCTACGATTATATTAACTGACTTTGAAACCGCATTAAGAGAAATGTTGATTAGGCATTTCCCATCAGCTACAGCCCATGGATTCTAGTTTCATAGTAACCAAGTATGTACTAATACTCATGATATTTATACTCTTACTCTGATACTATGTAAGTTAATAACTTAAAATTTAAATTTTAGGCTGTGTGGCGAAAAATG
>NC_042494.1:169935695-169937597 GCF_005508785.2 Acyrthosiphon pisum | reverse complement strand
TAATATTGAAACAAACTCTTAAAAATTAAACTAAAATAGTTTATTTTTTAAGAGTTTGTTTTTCCAGTTTTATAAGCAAAATTGAATAGGTAAAAACTATTGAATTTTTTTGGAATAGGCCACTTGTAAGTAGTAGTAATATAGTTTTACATTTTATAATTTTATATCACAAGATTTCATTAAAATACAAATAGTTAAAGCATTAAAAAAAAACCGTTAAAATAATTAATATATTAGAGAGCTGGTCTGCATCTAATGTTTATTTTACACTTAAATCAATGGCATTCTTTATTACAGGATATAACAATAGTAAAAATAATACTTAACAATAATTATAATAAAAAATGTATTTTAAAATCATAGGACACTCATTCAAGCTCTGGCACTATTGATGATCCACAGCCATCAACTTCCTCTACAAATATAGTCAGTCCACTTAGTTTAGGAACAACGCCACAGCCTGAAATTACCAGACAGCAAAAACGAACTCAAATCTCTATGACCAACTTTATTCAAAGACCAATTGCAATGACTAGGTCAAAGGCAATTGACAAACAACTCATGAAAATGATAGTGAAGGAGTATCACCCATTTAGTGTTGTTGAGGATCAAGAGTTCAGAAATTTGATTAAAATGTTAAATCCTAGTTACATAATACCATCAAGAAAAACCGTCACCCAAAGCTTATTACCTCAAATGTATGAGATGACAATTGAACGTGTTAACACTTTGAGTGCCATGTGTATCAATTTCAATACACAACTAATATGTTCATTTGTGCCGTGTGTATTGATAATGATACACACATTTTGTCTTAGAAAATTACTTATTATAGAAAAACAAACCTAGATAGCGCCACAGAACAAAAAACATATGACTCTTGACTATATGTTTAATTCATATTTATGATTGGTTTGAGGTTATATTAATTTGACATTGATAAAAAACTAAAACAGTTGATAACATTGATATTGCCAAATAATTTTATCACAGAACCATAGTTACTCTGCTGTTTTATTTACTTTATGATAATTTGATATGATATAATAATATCGTACTTATCATTTTTATTAATTGTAACTACTATTTCAATTTGAATCGAGTTATTCGATTAATAGTAAGAAGTAAGTTCAAATTTTTTTTAAAAATGAACAGAACAAATAAAAGGAAACAAATTGAAGAATGGTTGAACGACAGTAGTGTTTCAGAATATGATGATTCAGATAATGACCCGGATTTTGATATTGACAATAAAACTTCAGAGTAAGTATTTTTATTATTATAATTATAACATAAAAATAAGATAGGTAAATCGTGTTTTTTTATGGTCTCGCATATATTACATTAGCCTATTTTATATTATAAAACTATCATACATAATATAGGTATTTATTATTTATAATAAATCAATTTATTATCTGTATTACAGGGATGATATGGATGTTGATCCGGCCAATTCAGGTGATATATTAGATGAAAATGAAAATACCTTCCTTGCAAACAATATTTTTGATGGGTAAATTGAATATTTTATGTGTTTTATTTTACATAAAAAATTTAATGTTTTTGTGTTATTGGTTTATAGATGTAATGTTATTGTGTTATTGTTTTATAGATGTAATGATGACAGTTCTTCTACTTATATGCAACCTTCAGTGGTTTTATTATCACCTAGCCAATCAAGTACATTAGACTCTTCAATTTATGAGCAAGATGAAGAACAAGACCTAGTTGAGTCAGTTGTAACAGCATTAGAATGGAGAAATGTCACTGGAAACTTAAAAAATTTAGTATTTACTGCTCCTTCTGGTGTTTCTAACTATTGTATTGAGCGACTTGATGATTATCAACCAATAAATTTTTACAACCTATTTGTTGATGATGAATCATGCATTATTTAGT
>NC_042494.1:169932495-169935645 GCF_005508785.2 Acyrthosiphon pisum | reverse complement strand
AATACCCACAGCTATAATATGATATAAACAATATCATGTAGATATTATACATTTAGTATAATTTATAATAGGTAATGTAGGCATATAACAGGAAGTGTAGATCAGAGGTGAAAACAACAAGTTGTTTTACCTAGTTCCACAATAATGCAATTCGACATTACTAGGGAAGTAATATTAGAATATAGCTATCACGCCACTAGTACGTCATTGTTAGAACCCACATAAATACGGGTAGAGCGCCTACCATTACTTAGAAGATAGTCAGCCCTCGTCGTAGGTCTAACAAGCTCACGACAGTGCTTATAATTATTGTGTATTTGAATTTGTAATAATAAATTGTTAAATTATTGTTATCTTTAAAAAGTCTAAAAGTGTTTATAATTATCACCTATCTTTCTCATCCACGACTCAAGACAACGACGAACGTGCGACGTCGTTAAATAATTATTGTATTAGTGTTCAACGTGTCCTGCACGGCGATCACTACACATTTATTATTACATATTTTATATTTCACCTAAAACTGAATGCACATTGATCTAAAGATTAAAAAATAAAATTCCTTACGGCTATACATTAATTATATTTTATTATGTTTTCAGTAATTTTGTCAATGTTAACACCCATTAACTTCCACACCCTAATTGTAGGCTACAGTTGTATGATAGAGTATGAATTGCTGGCTATAATAGACATTGGCCCATAGATGAAAATCGAGAATTAGATTGACAGAGATCAAGTAATTTAATATTTTAACAAAAAAAAATCTTCCACACCGGGGCACATCAAATACAAATATTACTTAATATTTATATATATTTAATTAATAGGTAGGTAAACACCATATTAAATTGACTCTTCTGATGGAGTTAGCAAAGACATTCAATACTGAATACTGATAATTTGGTCCCCCCTTTGGCTTATGTCATAGTTTTATTTTTATTTTTAAAAGTATCCCTGAAATGTTCATTGAAACTTATTGATTAGATTGATTATTATTTATGAGATTAATATGAGATAATATGACTTTTGTGTCTCGAGTATACTAACACAATACACTGTATTTTAATATTAATACTTTATTTAAATTATTAACATGATGATGCGTTTTACACATTTTTACATAATTATAATGTTGAGGTTACAAGTGAAAAACATATTCAACACGACTTGTGTATATCATGAGTATGTGTGTGTGTTGGATTACCGTTACCGCACAATACGCAGTGTCGCCAACACCACATCTCTCCCTACTTAATTTGACAATATAATTTTTATAATTTTAATAATAAATTAATTACATAATAATAATATAAAATAGTTCAATGACAACTCTTAAAAAAAACACAAATAATAATAATAATAAAACAAATCATACTAGGAAAAGAAAATTAATACATTTTTTTTTTTCTTTTGAATTCTTAATATTATATAACATAATATGATATAATAATAATACAAAGAAAAAACAAATACAAAATATATATAATAAATTTATCAATTTTAATTATTACAAAAACTTTTTTGGTTTATTAATATGTCTTTTAGACCGCCTTACTTCCATACTATCCTTTATATCAACTTTTTTCTCACTCCCATCTCTCTCTTTTAATTTGTATAGTAACAGTTGATCAATGTGTCTCTTAATTTTCCCACACTCAGTGTCCACAATAAAAATTACTTTTCCTACTTTTTCTTTAATTTTTCCTGTAATCCATTTTTGTCCTTTACTATAATTCCTTGCTAACACAGTATCACCAATTTTAAAATTTACATTTCTTTTACCTCCAAATATTTTTTTTGTTTTATTCTGACTTAGTTCAACCTTAGTTTTTACATCCAAATTATTATTTATGTATGGTTCCTTATTGAACTGTTTTATAATTAAATCAAATTTACTATTTAATTTTCTATTCATGTGCAATTCAGCTGGGCTTTTACCAGTGGTACAGTGAATAGTGTTTCTATAATCTAATAAAAATTTACAATATGCTTGTATTATATTAGGAGTCTTATCTAATATTTTTTTCATTTTATCCTTAAAAATGCCTACCATATTCTCCGCTGCCCCATTGCTTTGTGGATGATAAGGTGGTGTTAAAATGTGTTTGATACAATTATTTTTAATAAATGTTTGAAATTCTTTAGAAGTCCACTGTGGTCCATTGTCAGTCACAAAAGTTTGACAAATACCATACCTAGAGAAATATTCTCTCATAACATTTATAGTATTTAATGAAGTAGTGGAAGTCATTGGTATGACTTCTGGCCATTTAGAAAACTCATCTATTATAACAATAAACATTTTTTTATTAAGTTCTAGGAAATCAGCATGTATCCTTTCCCCCGGTTCATTTGGATATTCCCATACATGTAATGGAGATTTAGTAGGTTCTTTTCTGTATTTAATACAGGTACTACATGAAGCTACTAACTGCTCAATGTGTTTGTTTAGCTGTGGCCACCAAAAATAATTCCTAACCATCATTTTTAACTTAACAATACCAAAATGAGTACTGTGCAATTCATTTAAGAAAATCTCCTGTAAACATTTTGGTACAACTAATCTGTGACCTAGAAAAATACAATTTTGTTCAACAGTTAATTCATGTTTTTGTAAGTAGTATGATTTAATTGGTTCTTGAATTATTTTAACCTTAGCATTTGGCCAACCTGTTAAAATATATTTTTTAATTACACTCAATACCTCATCTTGTTCAGTTTCTTTTTGTATCATATTTTTATTTATACCATGAAAATAATCATTTTTCTTTCAAAGCAGTTTTCTTATAAAACATACTTTGCCGGATCAAATAATATGGGTTACTGAGTGGTTTAATTGCAAAAACACCTATGAACAAAATTGTAGAGGAGATTTTTATCTGGGTCCGTAAGAAGCCCGATTTTTGATATCTTTAAAACATCATGAAATATATCGTGATTAATAATACACTTTTTTTTAATTTTTATTAATTAAGTAGACTTATATAATTTACATTTTTACAATAGATATGATTGAAAGTGATCCTATCTGTGATGGAATAGAAGTATCAGGGGCGTCATTTCAATATTTGATAGGGTAGGGCATAATAATGACTGGCCCTATAACTTTAACACTTTTAATTATATATAAAAAAAAAGGCGCTCGCT
>NC_042494.1:169926589-169932445 GCF_005508785.2 Acyrthosiphon pisum | reverse complement strand
CTATAATTTTGTTCATAGGTGTTTTTACAATTAAACCACTCAGTAACCCATATTATTTGATCCGGCAAACATGTTTTTAAAGGAATTTTTCGATCGATTTTTTTCCGTGACACGTCCTCTTAACAAAATTAATTGTTGGCACATCCATTTCCCTATCATTTGTATGTGTGATTGCTAACCTACTTAATGCGTCAGCACTTTGGTTATTTTCAGATTTAACATACTGAATACTATAATCATAATTCGCTAAGAACAAAGCATATCTCTGTATCCTATTAGCTGCCACCTGAGGTAAACTTTTTTTTTCATGAAAAATATATGTTAGAGGTTTATGATCAGTAAATAAAATGAAATGTCTCCCATATAAATATTGGTGGAATTTTTTAATACAAAAAACTATAGCTAATGCCTCTTTGTCTATCTGAGAGTATTTTTGTTCCGCAAGATTCAATGTTCTAGACGTATATGCAATCGGCCTTTCTTCATTGTTTGGTAAGATATGTGAAATTACACCCCCAATACCATATGAACTAGCATCGCATGACAATTTAATTTTGTAATTTTGATTGAAATGTATTAATATTGGAGCTGAAGTTAGGATTTTTTTTATTTCATTAAAAGCATTATCACATTTCTTATTCCAATTAAATTCATTATCTTTTTTAAGTAGATTGTATAATGGATATAATATTTCAGTGCTATTTTTAATAAATTTAAAATAATAATTTACCATCCCTAAAAAAGACTTAACTTGTGTTATATTAGTGGGAATTGGTGCTTCTACAATTGCTTTAATTTTTGTTTCACTTGTATTTAATCCATGTTTATTTATTTTGTACCCTAAATACTCTATTTCATCTTGAAAAAATGCACATTTTTCTTCTCTAACTGTTAAACCACATTCTTTCAACTTGTTAAAAACTTCATTTAGTTTATTCATATGTGAGGCTACACTATCACTATGAATTAAAATATCATCTAAAAAACAAACCACATTGTCTATTTTTCTAAATAAATTTTCCATCTCTCTCTGAAAAATCCCTGGCGCTGAAGCAATTCCATACATTAATCTATTTGGTACATATAACCCCTGATGAGTTGATAAAGTCAGAATTTCTTTAGAATTTTCTTCAACTAATAACTGTGTGTATGCTTGTGATAAATCAATTTTTGACCATATTACACTACCACTGATGTTAGAAAATAAATCTTCTATCCGTGGAAGTGGATACCTATCTACTTTTAAGTATGGGTTGATAGTAACCTTATAATCTCCACAAATACGAATAGATCCATTGGCTTTAATTACTGGTACTATAGGAGTTCCAAAATCACATGTTTCTACTGGTGTTAATATACCCTCTTTAACTAACCTATCAAGCTCAACTCCTACTTGGTCTTTAATTTTATAAGGCAAAGATCTTGGTTTAAATAAAATTGGTTTAAAATCTTCTTTCAAATACAATTTACATTTATTTTTATTGTAAGTACCTAGTTTATCAGTAAAAACTTCAGGAAACTTAGTTATTAGTTCTTTAATTTGATTTGAGTAATTCTGACTTGTAATATTATTCATTTCAAAATTGATATTAACCTTTATACCTAAATACTTCAACCAATCATTTCCTAATAAAGGTGGGCCACCATTTTCAACAATATATAATTTTAAGTTGTAATCTTTTTCATTAAATTTAACTTTTACATTTATTAAACCAATTGGTGTGATACTATCACCCGAGTAACTTCTTAAATTTAAATTTGTTTTAACAATAGTTAAATAATTAAAATTATTTTCATAATCTGATAAAGATATTGCTGAAATGGCTGAACCTGTATCTAATTGCATATCAATTATTTCATTTTCAATTTGAACTTTAATTGTTATGTTATTATTTTTTTTTATTTGCTACTTCTATTTGAAATAATGTGTCTATGTCTAAATTATCTGATTCCAAAAAATTATTTGATTTATTTATTTTGTTTCTAGAAACCTTTTTATTCATTGTACCAACATTACTTTTATTATAATTTTTATTTTTAGCATCTGAAAACTTAGATTGAACCTTGTCAGTTTTATTTTTATTAAAATAACACACCTTTTTTAAATGTCCCTTCCTATTACATATTTCACAACTTCGATTTTTAAAATAACAACTACTAAACACATGATTTATATTACCGCAACATTTACATGTGTCGTCCGCATTGTTACCATCCTTCCCATTTTTCCAATTTGGCTCCTTCCATTTGTTTGATGATTTCTTTTTTATGAAGTTGAGATCTCCTTTGGTAACCTGTTGAAAGTTCTCCAGACTTTTCTCTGCGCCCTCGTGTGCTTGACATATTTCTTTTGTTCTTCCATAAGTTAAATCCGGTTCTTCACATAGTTTCTTTTTAAGCATACGGTCGCTTACACCATGAACTATTTGATCACGTAATGCTTCCTCCAAGTTATTTCCAAAACTACACAATATTGATAATTTTTGTAGTTTTGTAATAAATTCAGTGATCGTTTCATTGTTTTCTTGTAGACAATTACGGAATTTGGAACGTTCAGCAAGAATCGAAACTTTCGGTTGTAAGTAATTTTTCATATTACTTACTAGCTTTTCATACTCGACATCTTTAGGTAGTTCTGGAGTACAAAGAGATTTAAGTACTTTATAACCTTCACTTCCAATTAAGGTTAAAAATATAGCTGATTTATTTTCTTTTATTTTATTCACCAGCATATATAGTTCTAGTCGTTCTACCCAAGTTTCGAAATCTTCTTCTTGCTGTAATTTGAATTCTTCTATATTACCAATTTTAGCCATTTTTTTTTTCCGTTTTGATCCGTGTGAATTTGATATTAATAACACTTCTCAAATCTCATCCTCGTCGCCACTTTTGTGTCTCGAGTATACTAACACAATACACTGTATTTTAATATTAATACTTTATTTAAATTATTAACATGATGATGCGTTTTACACATTTTTACATAATTATAATGTTGAGGTTACAAGTGAAAAACATATTCAACACGACTTGTGTATATCATGAGTATGTGTGTGTGTTGGATTACCGTTACCGCACAATACGCAGTGTCGCCAACACCACAATGACTATACCATAATTTAATTGGCATAATAATATTAAAATTGACATATATTGTAAATATAAATTAAAAAGGTGGGCAGGTGGGTGTTGCTCTAATGTACAGTAGGTTACAAGTGGGTCACTGTAATGGATGGTGTTATATTTGAATTCAATGATAGAACAACTCAACATTTCAAAAAATTGACTTGCGTTAGTTGACTTCTGTGGTAATAGTATAATTATGTTTTTTTTTATTGGCCTTAATCCCGGAAAATTGTGGTTATTAAGAAATAAAACGTATATATATACTCAGAAAAAGAACAAAAAAACAGCAGTAGTAAAATACATTTTTTTGGACCCCCCTTGAATAAATCCTGGTTGCGCCACTGCCTTAGTACTTAATAGGTAGGTACCTATTTAATATTAACCATATTATATACAACACTGTAATGCTTATCCTCGTTAATATATTATTAAACATAAAGTGATGTTTAAATTGTAAACGACGATTTAGGACTTCCTACTTACTTACTTATTTTCTCATTACAGATTCTTTAATAAATTTGGTGTCGGAATATATAATTGTATTTTTTAGTTACAAAAGTTAACCATTACATATTAATACAGAACCTCCTATATATAAATTACCGAAAGACAGAGTTTTCTTATGAAGAATTAACGGTAGTAATAATAGGTGCAAGGTTCTTACATAAAAAGTTTAAATTTCTTTTCAGGAGCGTATACATTTTTAATTTCAGTGTTCCTGATCATTGTCTATATGTACTTATTAGTATTTAGTACTGTACCTACTACTAACAGTCGACACTCGACATACTAGGTACTGTATATTTGTATCAAATCCGCAAATGGTTAATTTTTAAGTACATAGGTAGGTTCGTAATGAGTAAAACAGTAGATCTAATATACCATATGAACGTTATCTACATGTTACAACTTATAAAAAAATTGATTGAACATTAAATACTTTACATATTTGCATACGAGGTTTGCTCACAATTGGCAAATACTCCAGTAGTTTATTTAGAAATAGGTAGTTATTGTAGTAACCGGCCGCACATCGAGAATAAAACTATTTAGCTTTAAATACGAACAATTATTTTCAAATATAAAAATTAATGGTAGGTACCTACATAGGCTTTAAAAATGCTATTATACACATTACGAATACATTTAGCAATTATTAAAAAAATTTACATTTTTGAATAGATTTTATAGTTATGGTTATACAACAAAATCTTCAAAGCTAACTTGGTATTTTGTAATTTGTTCTACATAAATAATACTAAAATGGTAAAATGAAAAGTCTCGAAAACGTTGAACAATATAGCTAATATAGGTCAATATTGGTAAATAAACATATATTTTCTGTTTTGGAACTATTATGTTCGTCCGCTTGTGGATGAGATTAATCTCACATATAAAAAGGTGGGTAAGTGGATGTCGCTCTGCTGTACAGTAGGTTAGAAGTGGGTCACTGTATAATGGACAGTATTAAATTTGAATTCAATGATATAATATCACTGTATAAGAAAAACGATTCTGAGCGGAGACGGTATATCAGTCTATGTATTAGACATATATGTACTTATCTATGGTATTAAAAAAAAATTGACCTATAATAGGTACCTATAATAAATTCCAAATTAATCATATCATAATATCTATTAGGTACTTATAAGTTATAACGCGTTATACATCAACAAAAAACCGTGGTAAAATCATAGATATATAATAGTATACTTTAGAAGTTTCAAGTACCCACGAATAATATTATACAATCACAACAAAATAACTAAAAGAATTATCCTAGGTTTTTAATATGTAATTTCGTCCAAATTTGTACTTAAAATGACTATAAAAATAAACTGTTTAAATGTAGGTATATTTTAGATTTTTTGGTAACAGAATTAATTACTTACGTGGAATCTTGTTTTAAATTTTTAATTCTTAGATACAAAAATTGAACATTTTATAAATTTTTAAGTACAAAATAATTTTTCAAATTAAAATTTGATCTTTAAATGCTTATAAAAAAAAATTGTGCCTATGTATTTTTAATATTTTTCAACTGATATTGTAACAATATATCAGGAGCTTTGTATTAAATTTATACACTTTTTGGCCCAACAGACAAAACTTTATTGATATTTATAGAAAAAAAAACTAAAAAAATTGAAAACTTACCATGTCCGTAAACAGCTCAAAAAGAGTAAAATTATTTTCAAAATTTTATCGTATATAGAAAATACTAATATAAACATTCAGTGAAATTTTCAAGTATCTACAGTCATTCGTTTTTGAATTAGAACAAAATAAGGAAATCGCTACATGAGAAATCGAGTGAATATCCAATGTTGTAAAAATTTGAATTTCAAACGATCATAAAAATTTAATTTGACTTTCTTATAGATATTTTTTGTTTGATAAAGGTAGATAATCTTATAAGGAATCTTGTATTACATTTTCATATCGTTAGATTTAAAAAGAAAAATTTTTATGAATTTCAAACTCGAAATAATTTGCAAATTTTCGTGATTTTTCCATATTTTGTCATTTTTTGAACTTTAAATGCTTATAAAAAAAAACTGTGACTAACGATTTTTTAATATTTTTCATCTGCCTTTGAAACAATATACTAGGAGCCTTCTATTAAATTTTCAATCTTTTTTATCCACAATAAATTTATTGATATTTTTAGAAAAAAAACTAAAAAAAATGGAAAATTAAAATGTCCGTAAAGAGCTCAAAAATAAA
>NC_042494.1:169920831-169926539 GCF_005508785.2 Acyrthosiphon pisum | reverse complement strand
ATTTTATTATTATTTTGTTAAAAAAAATAAGCAGCTGGGAGTAAGAAATAAAAAATATTAGTATTATGTGTACTAAAAATTTTGTTTTGCAAATACAGCTAGTGTATTCTATTTAAAATAAACATTTAATAATTCTGTCCATAGTAACCTTATAAATGAAATGAGAATTTTGAAAGGAGCTAGAAAATACCAAAACAAAGGATTTTTTACAGTTTACAATTAATATTTTCTCTTTGTTTATGTAAATGTGCCATAGAACTTACAGAAATATTTTGTGTTATTTCCAAACGCACAATATTAAGATATATTTGTATGCCATTAATAACTTACTTGTGCAGGAATAGAAATCAAAATAGGCGGTCTGTCATTTTTGTTTGAAATTTGAATTCTGTTTTTCGTTGCTTGATATTAAGCTCTTGTAGTTATTATTAACTGTATTATCATTATTATGCATATCAAAATTATCATCATTAAGCTGCATGGCATCGGCTATCATAGACAAACAATATCATTTAGATTAGGTTGAAATAACTATTTTAAGTAAATAAACAGCATAGCAGGGCTGCAAGTATATAGGGTATAAATAAAAAGTGATAAAAGTGACTAAATTATAAAATTCAGTGACAAAAGTGACTTATTATTTGTATTTAATAATGCAAAAATATACAAATATAACTCAACATTTTAAACTTTTTAATTTATAAACATCAATAGTATAGTAATATTATAGGTAATAACATATACCTATTATAATAGCTAAGGTAATTATTATAATAATAATAGTAAATAATAAATACTAAATAGTAATAAACAAATAAATAATACTTTCAAACTTTTTAATTTCTACCCAATAAAAATATTAAGTAATAACATATATTATAATAGGTAATTATAATAATAATAGTAAATAGTAATAAACAAATAAATAATACTTTCAAACTTTTTAATTTCTACCCAATAAAAATATTAAGTTATAACATATATTATAATAGGTAATTATAATAATAATAGTAAATAGTAATAAACAAATAAATAACACTTTTAAACTTTTTAATTTCTACCCATTAATAATATTAAGTAATGACATATATTATAATAGGTAATTATAATAATAATAGTAAATAGTAATAAACAAATAAATAACACTTTTAAACTTTTTAATTTCTACCCATTAATAATATTAAGTAATGACATATATTATAATAGGTAATTATAATAATAATAGTAAATAGTAATAAACAAATAAATAATACTTTTTTAATCATTAAATAATATATAATAATATCATACTTTAATTATTCTTTATTTTTTCAAAATTAGATAGTAAAGATGATTTTTTTTTTTCAATTTCCTTTTGAATAGCATCAGCCTGTTTTTTTTTTATTTCTTCTTCTTTTCTTACTTTGTTCACACCTTCTAACATTGCATGTGCTAATTCAGCTTCCTCAAGATTTTTGTTCTCTAACGCTATTTTCAACCGTTTATTTGCTTCATGAAATAACTTATTAGCAGCTCCTCGCTTTAAAGATTCCTCTTCTCTTTTTTGTTTCAAATTATTTTCATTGATTTCAATTAATTTTTGTTCATTTGATAATTCTTTTTGGATTTTAGCTTCTGCTATTTTTTTCAATTTTTTTTCTGCTTTAAATTTTTCATTCTGCATTTTAATCTCTTCTAGCTCATTTAAATAATCTTGATAATGTCTATATGCTCCCCTTGCCATTGTAATCAATTCTTTGGTAATTAAAATCAAATGTGGTTTATTGTTATAATGCATTAATGTATCTTTTATTGTCAATAAAGAATTTAAAGTTCTTTCAGACATTGCAGCTCGATCTTCAGTTAGCATTCGACCAGAAGAAGAAAAACTTCTCTCTACATCAGCACTCCCATGTATTAACGAGAGAGCAGCTTTAATCACTTTCACAACATTAGGATATTTTTCTTCTTTAGCAATGGATTTTTTATCAAAATATTGTTGCCAATATAAATCTATTCGGTAGTCAGCAGATCCTTTAGTATCTTTTTCAAGTTGTAGTAATCTCCATTCGTCAAGCAATAAATCTGTATCTATATTTATGGGCAATTGTCTAGCAAGTTTTAATATATCATTACAACTTCGGTTTGAGCACCTCTCAGCAGGATGTAAGCAACGTAAATTTTTCAAAATAGGTTTAGTTAATGACGACACATTAAGTATGTGTTTAGAAGCTGCAATATAGTGTCCTTGAATATTTTTTAAAAAAAGTAAATTATCTTTTTCACTCATTTTTTTTTCTTTTAATTCTTTTTGTATTTCATCATTAACATATATATTTTTAACAGGCAGAAGTTTTTCTTGTGTAAAAATATCATCAATATTAATATCAGAAAATGATTTTGGTATTTCATTTAACTTACAAATTTTTCCCAATAATGTTTTAATAAGATCACACAATTCACTAAACATGATATGAACTAAAGGTTCTTCTTTTTGCATGTGACCTGTAAACTTGGTAAACACTTTTGCACTAGAGCAAACAAATAAAACCTCACACTTGATTGTGGGTATTATTAATAAACTTCTAATTTTTTGGTAACTTCTGGTACTTAAAATAGCTTGTTTTTCTTTTGGTATAAACGTTAAAAAATATTTTTCAATTCCTTTCCAGTTTTGTAATAGTCTTTCAGCTGCATTTTGTAATGTTAACCATCTAGAAGTCACATGTTTAATAAAATGCTTTGTAGGTAGTTCAAGATCGTTTAAGATGCTTACAAATTCCTCCCAACGGGATGGATATCCATCAAAATAATGATAAAGTAACAAAATCAAATCTGATGCATCTTCTCCAAATTTACTTAAACCTTTTAAATAGGCATTGTGTACTATATGTATATTACAAGTACCTATGTCAATTAAACTTTTTTCCCTACAAAGCAATAGTTGCTCATTCATTTTTCTATAAACTGCTTTATTAACATTAGGGCCATCTGATCCAAGCATCAAAATATTTGACAATGGTAAATGTGAGTTATCAAGAGCTAGAACTAATTTTTCAAAA
This sequence comes from Acyrthosiphon pisum, assembly GCF_005508785.2. Classification (NCBI taxonomy): domain Eukaryota; kingdom Metazoa; phylum Arthropoda; class Insecta; order Hemiptera; family Aphididae; genus Acyrthosiphon; species Acyrthosiphon pisum. The sequence goes on along the minus strand of NC_042494.1, from coordinate 169,923,498 downwards.
AGAATAATTGCTGTTGCTTTACCAATAAAAAAGGTTTCCAAGTGTTGGGAAACTATTTTTCCTTTTTCTTTGGAATAATAACGTATTAACACTCGCAGTTCTTTTTTGCCTTTAGAGTTGGTAGTTTCATCATAAATAAGACTATAATAAACACCATTTAAATCTTTAATAAGTTGACTTTTAAAAAAAGGGCCCAAAGCATCTGTTATAAGATATCTTAATTTCTCTCTACTTAACGAAAATCCTTTAGGTAAAGAATCAGGAAACATTGTTTTAAATACATCAACTATGTCATTACAAGAAGCAAACGAGTAGTTACTAGCTACACATTTGAGTGTCCAAACAATTTCGGCAACCACAGCTCTGTCACTAATATTATACAAATGTAAACTTGAATTTAATGTGTCTGGATTAGTAGTAGTGGTTGAAATTTGTTGCGAACTTACAGAAGTTAATCGTAGCTGTTTCAGGTTCAATTTATCTTTACACTGCTGTTTATGTTTAAACGTTGAAGCATGTTGAGTTAATCCCTGGAATCCTTTTAGCGAAATACTAATCGTAGCACTGCATACAACACAAAATACATCATTGTCAAGTCGCTTAGCCCATTCTTTTACTTTAAAACCTTGGCCATCATCTTTTTCAAACCAAACATCACTTAGTTTACATTTACCCATTTTTTCAACAAAAAAACTATTTAAACATTAAAAATTTAAAACTAAACAACAAGCATACAACTAAATAGTAATTACTAATATAGGAATAGGAACCACATTGTTTTTGATTTTTAGTTAATTTTGAATTTCAATTTACGGTTATGATAAACTGATAAACAATAAGAAGGAAAGTGATAAAATCCATGGAAATTAACAGTATGACCACAAAACAAACAAAAAATTTCAATTTAAAATTACATATTTTTAAAATCTCATAATATTTGCTTGTCAATGACTCAATTAAAAATTTCAATTAAATTTTCTAGAAAAAGTGATAAAAGTGAGCAATTTCTATAATTAGTGACAAAAAGTGACAAATAAAATATTAAGTGACTAAAAGTGAAAAAAGTGATCTACTTGCAGCCCTGGTTACACTAAAAACCAAAATCGATTTTGCGTAAAAATTCCCCTTTTTCCTTAATTTTTCTTTTGTTTTTCACGTCGCTTTTGAAAACTACTGGGAAATTTTTACTTTTGACCCCCCAAAGTACCAACTAGATTCACTTTCCAATCATAAAAGTTACTGTTGAAGAAAATCGAAGCAGTTTTACTGTCCTAAAAGGTGATGACAGACACAAAAAAAAATAAAAAAAATTTAAAAAAAAAACACACACATCATTGTAAAATCAATACATTCATCGTTCCACTCAGAATCTAAAATGAAAAGTGGTGAAATGTAAAGTTTATCGATAGAGAATTTTATGTAGATTTCATTTAAATGTCCAGTTGAACGAATTATCAAGTAGTTGTCCAGATAGATTTCAAAAACCATCAAAAAACCAAAAAAACATTAGAATTTTTCCTTTATCAATAATCGAAGTTTTGTAAATTATGATAACCGATTATTAAGTGTAACCACGGAAGTTGTTTTGTGGTGTAACTACGGTTCAGGGTTTAGGAGATTACCACTTGTTTTTGTAAAATGTCAGGTATGTTACATTTTTTATTTGTTTGTAATATTTTGATTTAGTTGAAATATCATGCGAATCAACTTGTTCCCTAAATCTATCGCGAAATGTTGGCCATAACGTGGAACTCCGGGAGCGGAATTTCCGGTAACCGTGCCGCCGGTTTTGTGCACGCGAGCATAGGGTTCTGCGCTGATTGACCGTTTGGCCCTAGCTTCTCATTAAGGTACGACAAATCGATAACCTCAGCTCGCTTTGGGGCTAACTTCGCCGCCGCGACCTTGCACTCACTCACACATGTTGGCACCTCGGCCAACAACGCGGCATCATACTCGGAAAGCCTATCAAGCTCACACAGGCCGTCCAATACGGCCTCATCCTCAGCCCTCGGTTGTATCCACAACGCATCTAAATCGGCAGCTAGACTTATCACAGTTGGACCTAGCCCGGGCTCCGTATCAAGCCACAGTGCAAGACTATGCACAGTCTTAATCTGGTTAATTACACTCGACCGCCTAATCTTAGCGCGCTCCACCGCGCGTGCCTTACGCTCGGACTCAGCGTCATCTCCGGCCGCCATGACCCAATAAATGGTAACCTGCTTAGCTACCTTATGCACAACTGTCACCACGCGTTTCAATCAAGGCTGCGCTCTACGAGCTGTATACAAATTAAATACTACTATTTTTCCTACCTAAGCACTGTGCGCCCACGCGCGACTCACCCACGCACCCCGGCAATCAACACAAAACGCTGCTGAACCTCCCTAAAAGGCCATAACCACGCTCTAGTACCAACTAGATTCACTTTCCAATCATAAAAGTTACTGTTGAAGAAAATCGAAGCAGTTTTACTGTCCTAAAAGGTGATGACAGACACAAAAAAAAATAAAAAAATTTAAAAAAAAAACACACACATCATTGTAAAATCAATACATTCATCGTTCCACTCAGAATCTAAAATGTAATCCGACCGATCTCAAGTAGACTTCATGCCGAATTTATATACATTTTCAGAAGTCTTATCGCTTCAATACAACGATC